>NC_042958.1:20247472-20362472 GCF_901001165.1 Salmo trutta
CGAGAGAGAGAGAGAGAGAGAGAGAATGAGGGGAGAGAGAACAGGTGGGTGGAAGAGAGTACTGGAAGAGATAGTCAGAGAGAGTGAGAGAGAGAGAGAGAGAGAGAGAGAGAGAGAGAGAGAATGAGGGGAGAGAAAGCGAGCGAGAGAGAGAGAGAAATAGAGAAAGAAAGACTGAAAGGGGAGGAGAGAGAGGGACTGAAGGGAGAAAGGGAAGTCAATTTGCTGATAGTGTATTCACAGTGGGATGATCTGGAAATGTTGATGACAGTTCATAGAGCATAAAATAAAGGTTTATCGTGAGACCCAGAGTGGCAGCAGTGTGTGTGCGTGTTGGGGGTTGCCTTGGTGCAATGGGAATTACTCCACCTGGTAAATGAGTGTCATCTCAGGTTATGGCAGTTCACACTCCTATGTGATAGTCCCGACATGTACACACACACACACACACACACACACACACACACACACACACACACATACACACACACACACACATACACATACACACACTCTCATACACACACTCTCTCTCTCTCTCTGACTTCTCACCATCATCACCATACAGATGTAGGATCTTAATTTGAGGCAGTTTGCTACAGTAGGAAAATAATACTGCAGCAACAGCAAATGTGAATTATTATGTGGATTATAATTATTGGACATTTTTGTAGGAGTTGATACATTTTTCACAAGGGGAAATCAAGTCAAAAATGTAAAACTTTAGAAGTTCCTTTAAAACTCACATATACATCTCCTGCTAAGCAGGAAAATAGTCAGCAAAGTAATGATTACATCCTACTGTACATCTGGGAGTTGTGGTTTTAATCTAGCTGTCTCTTCATATTCATGAACTGGGACGCACCTCAATCCCAAACCAAAACCAGACAGAAAGGTCATATGCAAATATTCCCATTATATCTAATTAGTGAGTCTTTAATGTGGATAAAACAGACTCCACCTCACTGTTCCCTTCATGTGTAAATAAACATCTTAGATGATCTCTTATTTTAAAACATGCAGCTCTAAAATGGTTGATTAAGATCCTCTGATCCTCTCTTTGATCTTAGGGAGAATATTCATCATCATCATGATCATCATCCGAATCCTGGATCCCCTCCCCTCCCCTCCCCTCTCCATAGGCCTGTTCTTCCCTCTCTCTGTCGGCATGGTAATGGATGGCTGGGCTGTAAACTGAATGAGGGACTGTTTAATATGAGGCAGAACGGAACCATAATGGACACATGAATGGCATCATAACGACAGACGAGTGATTGTTTGTAGAAGTAGTAAAAGTTAAGGAGGATAAACTGTGGGATGCGCAGGACTCGACGACATTGTGATTTAGGCGATGCATCAAGCAAAATCACTAGGGGAAAGTGGTAAAAACAGCATATTTGTCAGCTAAAACCTGCAACCAAATACCACTCCTGAGAGATCAGCATCAATGCAAAAATAGGAAATACTGGCATTATAAAGTATATATTATTCTCTTGTATAGGTTAAAACATAATACAAGTTTTTTTCAACCCAACTTTAATATGAAAAGTAGAAAACAAAAAACATATATTCATATCTCCCTCTGTCACTGAACTGTGGTTGCCCAAGCTGTGCCGAGGACTTGGTGTGCAAAATGCCAAGAATAATTGTACCACTCATTCACCTGTTCTGGCCCTTGGGGACGTTTCTGTCTCTGTGCTGCATAAGATCTGTAATTACCTTCTCCTGCAGTAATGTAGGTTAGAGACTGTATCCGCTACATCAGACAAGGACAGCGTGTGTGTGCGTGTGTGTGCGTGTGTGCATGTGTGTGCGTGCGTGCGTGCGTGACAAGAACAGGGGAGACTTTTAGGCCATTCAAAGACGGTTCCAGGAAACAGAACTTATAATCAAACTTGTCTTCCACATTGCCATGGTCCTTTAGATAAGATGTTTAAAATAATTGTTAATTACTGAAAATAGGCCACATACTTTATTAATTGCTCATAAAATGACACAAACCGTCCAAAACATAGCTCTTTCCAAGCCCTGGAGCGTGCCCACACAACAAATGACCTAGCCAAGATACTGGACCGGCAGCCATGGTTATCCACCATATCATATCATTCTCATCAAAGATCAGAGACACCGGCCAGCCAGCACCATTGAGAGCCAGCACCATGGAGAGCCAGCACCATGGAGAGCCAGCACCACTGTATTTTGTTTTTATGTTGTGCAATCATCATCCTGTCCTCCTCTGTTATCTGTGTAACCAAGTTCAGCCTAGTAGTTAGGTCTACTGTGGAGACTAACTACAGTATGTTTATGTTATTTACTTACCACTCCAAAAATAAGTTCCCTTGTGTAAAAAATCTAGTTCTTTTTTTCTATTCTATATAAAAAAAAGGTTATTCTGACTGGTTGCCTGGTTGTGTGTTGATAGAGATAGTCTGGACTGGAGCAACAATGCAGATGGCGTGTTGTCCTTATTTACCCTTATTAAAACTGTAGGGGCTGCCAATGACTGAGTTGTGAGAGGAGGGAGACAGACACACACACACACACACACTCTCTCTCTTTTGTTCTAGAGAGAAATATCCAGGAATGTTGCGCTAATGATGTTGCTGATGACCATCTCTGCCCTCATCTGTAGTTAACACGCAGCATGGCGTATTATCCTCCACAGCCCAGCTCACCCCATTACTTCTGTCTACCATTACATGCTGATACATGCCGTACCTGAGCTACATCAAAGGGATCTTCCTGGACTTAGCCCCCAACCCACCTTTGAAGGTAAAATGCACACTAGTGAAATACTAATTCCCAATTCAAAGGGTTATTTTCCCCTTTCCCACTTTAGTTTTAAAGTGGTATAGCTTCAATTGAAAACAGCAATATATATGTGATCTGTGAAGTGCATCACTTTGTTTAAACTGAAATGGGTTTGTGTTTTTCCCATATCTGTTCAGCTATAGTGTGCAGGATAGGTAGAGGACAGGCCTATTCATAAGAACAGGAGTGCTTGTCTCGACGACAGCTTTTATCATTGTTGACATGTGAGTACAAAGAGAAACCAAGGACTTACATTTCTCCCCCAGTGCTTTACAATATGTCATGCTGAGAATGAAATATAGCACGTTTGTATCAACCCACCTTTGCACCAATTTTATTGCCAAAGGCTCAACATCAATTGCGATCCAATGTTCCCTACTTCATTTGTGCTTGATACTTGTTACCAGTCATTACAGAGCCAGGAAGACCAACACATGAGTTTATTTCAAAATCAACAAACACAAGGATATTCAATATGTTCTCGTAATTAGTTGAACTATTTACTACTGTACAATCTGTATGAACAGACTTGCTGAATTAGCCAATTACTCTGAAATGAGAAACACATTTAGAGACAGTTTGACAGCTGTTTTTCACTAAACCCTGCGATGATGGCCTTAACTGGAAGTCTACAGACACGACTCTTGACAAAATGAGATACTTAGATGCCTAGAACCAAAGTAAGTGACATTTTAAATAAGTGTTTTAGGAACTATTTGACTGTCAAAGCAGACTAGTGTTCATACAAACACTGCACTCCTCCTCATGACTGAGAGTTGAAACCGCTTGACATAAAGGAGAAACTTATCAGTTAAAACCTCTTAAATGTAAAGTCGCCATATTTAAGGGACTTTATGAGAATGGTAGCCCCTAACTGCAAAAGCAGGGTGTCAGCAGAAAGCTGAGTATCTTGGCTATGTATCTGTGCTTTAAAATCTTTGGTGTGACTTACTACTATATATGGCCATACAAATGTGTAAAGGTAGGCCGAGCCGATGACCGCAAGATACCTACATTCTGGTTAGCGTTGTGAAGCATAAACAAAATAAACACGGAATACGTTGATACCGAAAGCCGGGACTCCACAGATCATGAGGATGTCTTATTTGTCTGTCTGGACCTACCGTTATTGACCACCAGCCCCGAGAGTCAAAATGTTTATTTTACACAACGTTTTCACCAAACAGCAAACATCTTACAAGGTAAGCTTTAGTTTGGTCTGTGTTTGAGCTATAGCTATATGGGGGGTGAAATTAATCCTTAGGTTGGTAGGAACAAATCTAGCCTATTGCCAATGTTATCTGATGATGTATGACTTAATGGCAACATCGAATATCCACAGAGTGACTATATCTTTGCACATGAAAACTATGATGAAAACACTTGGATATCCCCTGTATGTCCCCTGACACCACCACAATGTTTGAGAGAGGTTGGTGTTGTAGAAATTGTGTTTTCATAGTGAACAATAGCTTTTAGGCATGTCCAGTGTGCAAAAACACTGCAATTACCACATTGCAGTGGTAATTGCAGGAAAGGACATTTGAATGTACCCTGGATACACCATAACACCAACGCAATGTTTGATTGAGGTTGATATGGTAGAAATTGTGTTTTTAGACTGATCAAATAGCATTTTGGGATTGCAAATATGTAATATGTGTGTGTAGGTGGCAGGGAAGTCAGGCGCAGGAGAATCAAACTTGGTATAAATGGAGTAGTTTAATAACGTAAAACAAAACCTCCAAAACCAAAGTACATAATAAAATAAACGTGGGTACAAGAACCCGTCGCGCACCAATCGAATACCACGAGCATAACAACAAACAATCTCCAACAAGGACATGAGGGGAACAGAGGGTTCCATAGTGAACAATAGCTTTTTCCATAGTGAACAATAGCTTTGTCACAACATGTAATGAATGGGATTGGAACCAAGTGTGTAGGAAGACAAGACAAAACTAATGGAAAATTAAAAATGGATCAATGATGGCTAGAAGACCGGTGACGTCGACCGCCGAGCACCGCCCGAACAAGGAGAGGCATCGATATGTAACAATTTACAGACATATGCCACTTTGGAGAGGTAGTAGGGACACTTGGAAACGCCCCGTGACCACACCTGACACCACTGCCCATTTCTCGTTGTTAGGTCTACCAATCCCATTTTGTTCTGATATTGTTCACATGTTGTGGAAGCCATCTGATGTGTTCCCAGCTCTAATTCACTTATAGCTTGTCAATGAAAGATTACTTTCAAAATGAAAAAAAAAAATACAAAAAGCGGTTATTTTGTGTGTGCTTGATCTTGTGTATTCTGAACTATGTAACTCCTATCGATCTCCTGATCATTTCCTCATAATCCTCCAGATGTCTTCTTTCCAAATAGACCATGTTTTGGCATGTCAGAATCATGTACTTACAGATGAATAGCAGTTACTTTTGGGTGGAAATCTAACAGGTTGTTAAAAGAGACAAGCATTTTTCTAAAAGAGTAAAATGTCATGATAAGGTACTTTGTCACCACATAATAAACTTCAACACAACAAACCGATTGACTTTCCAACAGATAGATAGCATAGGCCCTGCTCTGGTGTATCATCTGCTTACATTGTTTCAGGCCCAGGTTTGCTCAGTATATCGACGGTATTGGGTTGTTGACTCTCTAGTTGAGTACACATCTGGGCGACCGGATAAACAGGGCACAGGTACCCTGGCAACAGCGGAACGTGGTCAGTATGTACTCAGGTTGACAGGGCTCTGTAGACACGTCTGGGTGAAGATCGAAGGAAAAACAGAGGCAGCATGCACTAGTTTACCTCATTTACACAGCCAATGGAAACCATTGAAAGGTTCTGGTTATTTTTTGTCACTTGTGAATCGTTTTATAATGCATTTAGTAAACCTTTCTTATCAACTACTGTTGGATTAACTTGTAAAAAAAACATTCACCTTTATCACAATAATACCCACTTTACCACGTTCTAGACTGTCTGTAATGTATGGCATGCCCTTTCTCATGTGCCTAAATGCCTTTATAACCTTATACAGCTATTCTGCACAATGACATGATTTCCCTTTGACGGCAGCAGTACAAGTCCACTGTGTGATCCTCTGTGATCTCCTCTTAGTTGACCCCGCAGCAACACTGTGATATCCTCTTAGTTAAGCCTGCAGCAACACTGTGATATCCTCTTAGTTGACCCTGCAGCAACACTGTGATATCCTCTTAGTTGACCCTGCAGCAACACTGTGATATCCTCTTAGTTAAGCCTGCAGCAACACTGTGATATCCTCTTAGTTGACCCTGCAGCAACACTGTGATATCCTCTTAGTTTACCCTGCAGAAACACTGTGATATCCTCTTAGTTAAGCCTGCAGAAACACTGATATCCTCTTAGTTGACCCTGCAGCAACACTGTGATATCCTCTTAGTTAAGCCTGCAGCAACACTGTGATATCCTCTTAGTTGACCCTGCAGCAACACTGTGATATCCTCTTAGTTAAGCCTGCAGAAACACTGATATCCTCTTAATTGACCCTGCAGCAACACTGTGATATCCTCTTAGTTAAGCCTGCAGAAACACTGATATCCTCTTAGTTGACCCTGCAGCAACACTGTGATATCCTCTTAGTTAAGCCTGCAGCAACACTGTGATATCCTCTTAGTTAAGCCTGCAGCAACACTGTGATATCCTCTTAGTTAAGCCTGCAGCAACACTGTGATATCCTCTTAGTTAAGCCTGCAGAAACACTGATATCCTCTTAGTTGACCCTGCAGCAACACTGATATCCTCTTAGTTGACCCTGCAGCAACACTGTGATATCCTCTTAGTTGACCCTGCAGCAACACTGATATCCTCTTAATTGGCCCTGCAGCAACACTAAGTGCCAGTTCAGCCTCCCTCATACCTCCCCACCTCACCCCACGCAGATCACTAGGTGATGGCAAGACCAGATCATCCACACCCAAGGCATTGTGCTTTGTGCGTTGGTTGGGGCCGCGTTATTGGACGGGTTGCGTCGGTATAGGGTCACGTGATTTAGGAGGGGGTGCGTTGGTATGATGGGTTCAGGGGTTCAGAGGCAAGGTGGGAAATCCAGGGGTGTCTCTCAGACCTGTTTACAAGGTCAGGGGCGGCAGTGGTTAGGGGTGGCAGGTAGCCTAGTGGTTAGTGTTGGGCCAGTAACTGAAAGGTTGCTAGATCGAATCCCCGAGCTCACAAGGTAAAAATCTGCTGTTCTTCCTCTGAACAAGGCAGTTAACCCACTGTTCCTAGGCTGTCATTGTAAATAACAATTTGTTCCTGACTTACCTAGTTAAATAAAAAACAAGAAGGCATGTCATATTAACAGGGACTACATTCCTCAGACAGCTTGCTCCAGGGTAGCTAAGTATTCATTTGCATTTCCAGCAAATCCATTTAAACCACTGTCTCTGGCATTGGCAACAGGTGAACTTGATCTGTGTCTCAAACAATAGTACTAAATAGCTTCCTATATCCTTAGTGGCCTTTTGACCATCAGATGTAAAGTGGAAGGTGGTACAGAATAGGAGTATTGAGACAATTTCCTTGTATTATGAAAAAGCTATTTGATAGGTGCTGAGCTCCAGTCAAAAGGGTTAAGGTGAGATTTCTCCCCCTCTGCACTACCACCCCCCCCCCCCCACCCCACATGCAACCTCACATCCCTTCACCACTGATGTGTGGCTGTGTAACAGGAACTAGTGTATAGGCTTCAGAATCAACAGCCCTGGTATGTGAGAATCACAGGCTAATGAAGGAGCCGGTCCTTTTCACATGATGTCTATGGAACAACCCCCTGGATCACTACACCGACAGTACAGAGAGGAGCCACAGGAAGCTGTTCCAACCCTTCTACACAACCCTTCTACACAACCCTTCTACACAACCCTTCTATACAACCCTTCTACACAACCCTTCTACACAACCCTTCTACACAACCCTTCTACACAACCCTTCTATACAACCCTTCTACACAACCCTTCTACACAACCCTTCTACACAACCCTTCTACACAACCCTTCTATACAACCCTTCTACACAACCCTTCTACACAACCCTTCTACACAACCCTTCTATACAACCCTTCTACACAACCCTTCTACACAACCCTTCTACACAACCCTTCTACACAACCCTTCTATACAACCCTTCTACACAACCCTTCTACAAGCTGGAAGGAATATTCAGTCTGGGATGTCCTTACCTAGTTTTACAGAGCTATAACTCAAACCCATGACCAAATATTCATAATACTGTTAGTCTCTATCAACAACAAAAAAAGAATAACAATTTGAAAGATGTCCTTTCCTACCTCTGTCTGGATGGTGTATGGGGAAAAAGTCCATTTCAGGCAGGACGATCTACCAGTTAAGAAATGCCAGTATCAATTTAACTGTATTTTGTATCGGTTTACACACCTCCATATAGCCGGGTGGAGAAAAAAGCTAACGCAAGGTCATACTGGAGTGGTAATAATAGTGGAATAATATATTCATTGTCTACACTGGCAATGTGTTTAACAGAGGGGTTATGAATAGACAACAGACACTTATCTATGGCCTTGGCCTTTTCACTTCCTTTATGGCAACACCTTCTAAACCTACACTTTGATGCATAATATTGACAAAATATCTGCTTAGTCAATTCACATAATGTAGACATTTTATTTTGATGTATGATAAACATACCTATACCGTAATGACTGTAGAAGTTTTCCAGTCTGTCCAACTCTAACTAATAACTTGTGCTCCCAAAGACTGCAGGAGATGTCCAGGGACATTTCCCCCAAGAAATGCTTTACAGCACCTACCCATAATTCACCATGGTAAAAATGCTTGGCACGTAACACTTCATCACTGAACAAGACATATCGCCCTGGTAACATCACCACGGATATTCTCAGGTGTGCAGCTCTCTGAAGTAAGTCTGTACCTTGTGAAAAATGGAGTGGTGAAAACGTTCATTAGTCACCCAAGCGTTGAGATTATGCCATTAATGCTGAGGCACCCTAAAAGGAAGCAATGTGGGTCATGAAAGGAACCTTGTACAGTTCAGTATCATTTTCAATCTTAACATAATATTGATTGATTATTTCCCCGTTTTAGCCATTTTGAGATAAACATATAATATTTCTCCCAACCTATACTTGGTAAAATGAAGGTGAAAGTAAACATATTAGACTTAATGTTTCACACTGTATTAAAGCATCCTATATCTGCTAAAGTAAAGGTAAGGGGCAACATTCAGGTAACTGCCATAATAAACGAAACACCAATTAAAAGTGTCTTAATAGGCGTTGGACCATAGGCACACACACACACACACACACACACACACACACACACACACACACACACACACACACACACACACACACACACACACACACACACACACACACCCCTTTAAACCCCATTACATCCTTTAAAACCCATAACACCCTTTAAAACCCATAACACCCTTTAAAACCCATTCCACCCTTTAAACCCCCTATTCTCCTTGAGACCCCTCTTTCAAAGTCACAGCTCTCTTATTCTTTCCATGGTAGCCAACATAATGGCCAACTGGGTATTTTTATACATGACCCTAGGTATGATGACATGTTAATTGCTTACAGTTTTTTGGTATCGCTTTGGTACAATTTTCACAAATACAGTGCATTCGGAAAGTATTCAGACCCGTTGACTTTTTCCGCATTTTGTTATGTTACAGCCTTATTCTAAAATGGATTAAATAAAACTAAATCCCATTAATCTACACACAATACCCCATAACGACAAAGCAAAAACAGTTTTTTAGAAAAAAATTCAAATTTATTACAAATAAAAAACTGAAGTACCTTATTTACATAAGTATTCAGACCCTTTGCTAAGAGACTTGAAATTGTGCTCAGGTGCATCCTGTTTCCATTGATCATCCTTGAGATGTTTCTACAACTTGAATGGAGTCCACCTGTGGCAAATTCAATTGATTGAATATGATTTGGAAAGGCTCACATAGTTGCCAGTGCATGCCAGAGCAAAAACCAAGCCATGAGGTGGAAGGAATTGTGTTGAGGCACAGATCTAGGGAAGGGTACCAAAAAAAATTGGCAGCATTGAAGGTCCCCAAGAACACAGTGGCCTCGATCATTCTTAAATGGAAGAAGTTTGAAACAACCAAGACTCTTCCTAGAGCTCGTCGCCCGGCCAATCTGAGCAATGAGGGGAGAAGGGCCTTGGTCAGTGACGTTACCAACAACCCGATGGTCACTCTGACAGAACTCCAGTGTTCCTCTGTGGAGATGGGAGAACCTTCCAGAAGGACAACCATCTCTGCATCACTCCACCAATCAGGCCTTTATGGTAGAGTGGCCAGACGGAAGCCACTCCTCAGTAAAAGGCACATGAAAGCCCACTTGGAGTTTGCCAAAAGGCCCCTAAAGACTCTCAGACCATGAGAAACAAGATCCTCTGGTCTTATGAAACCAGGATTGAACTCTTTGGCCTAAATGCCAAGCTTCTGGAGGAAACCTGGCACCATCCCTATGGTGAATCATGTTGGTGGCAGCATCATGCTTTGGGAATGTTTTTCAGCGGCAGGGACTGGGAGACTAGTCAGGATCGAGGGAAAGATGAACGAAGCAAAATACAAAGAGATCCTTGATGAAAACCTGCTCCAGAGTGTTCAGGACCTCAGACTGGGGTGAAGGTTCACCTTCCCATTGGGCCACGACCCTAAGCACACAGCTAAGACAACGCAGGAGTGGCTTCAGGACAAGTCTCTGAATGTCCTTGAGTTGCCCAGCCAGAGCCCGGACTTGAAACCGATCGAATTTCTCTGGAGAGACCTGAAAATAGCTGTGCAGCAGCTCTCCCCATCCAACGTGAAAGAGCTTGAGAGGATCTGCAGAGAAGAATGGGAGAAACTCCCCAAATATAGGTGTTACAAGCTTGTAGCGTCATACCAAAGAAGACTAGGCTGTAATCGCTGCCAAAGGTGCTTCAACAAAGTACTGACTAAAGGGTCTGAATACTTATCTAAATGTGATATTTCAGTTTTTATTTTTTATACATTTGCAAACATTTCTAAAAACCTGTTTTTGCTTTGTCATTGTGGGGTATTGTGTGTAGATTGATGAGGAAAAAAATATTGAATCAATTTTTGAATAAGGCTGTAACGTAACACAATGTGGAAAAAGTCAATACTGATCGCCACCGTGCTTCTACACCTGCATTGCTTGCTGTTTGGGGTTTTAGGCTGGATTTCTGTACAGCACTTTGTGACATCAACTGATGTAAGAAGGTCTTCATAAATACATTTGATTGATTGATTGATTGAATACTTTCTGAATGCACTGTACGTGGTACATTTTCACAACTTAGTACAAAACTCCAAACTGATCACACTTGTAACGCAGCAGTCTTCCATTCAAAACCAGTCATTGTGCATTAATTTGGATTAGAAACATCTCTCACCACACAACCATTGATTCAGAATATAAGTTGATTGTGAAATGTAATGAGAACATTGGTTTAATCACCAAAACACAACATAACTACCAGTTAATCCAACAGCAAAAAAAAAAGTTATATGCTACAGTACTGTAAATTACAAAATTACACATTTTCACATTAGGCAAATTGACAGAAAATCTATAATTTCCATAATATCTATCCAAGGTGTGATCAATGAAGACATCCTCTACGATCATTCATGCAAAAAAACATATTTTTCAGATATGATTGCAAATTAGATGTACTTTCTGTAATTAAATGTAAGAAATTAAATTAATGAAAATAAAATATAACTTTTAGTACATATTAATTTGCATCAAGCCCGTCTTGAGCATTTGGCCATAAATTCTCATCCACATCAAACTGAATGTCCTCATTGTTCATGCACTGTGGGAAAAACATTTTGGCATGGCGAATCCAAGCTTGACATTGGTCTGTAGTGATGTCGCCACATGCCTCATCCATGGCCAGAAGGAGGGTGGCACTCTCATGGGGAAGGCGGTCGTACACCTTCCACCTCCATGCTGAAAGAAAATCCTCAATAATGTTGAGGAAAGGGGAGTATGGGGGTAGGTACAGGGTCACAAATCGGGGATGGGCCCAAAACCATGCCTGAACCACCTCTACATGGTGGAACCTGATATTGTCCCGCACAATGACATAGGTGACCCCTTCACTTTGACAGGCCTTCTCAATTTCATTGAGGAACACAATGTGGTGTGCAGCATTGTAGGATCCAAGTAATGGCCTACGTCCTACCACACCATCTTCAGACATAGCTGCTCACATGGAGATGTTTCACCACGTTGCCCAGGCACTTGGACGGTTGCACGTTGGCCGATGAGGTTTGGCCAGTTTGAAGCCCGCTTCATCAACAAAGATATACTTGTGTTGGTTCACAGCAGCATCAAGCACCATTACCCTCTATATATTTTGGTTAGTTATTTTTACAGTATAGTTCCAATATGATATTGTGAAGTAGCATGTGCATCAAATAGTAACAGTAATACAGTATATAGTGCTGTACCTGAACATACTCGGCCCGCAGTTGTTTCACCCAGTGGCTGTTTCTCTCAAAAGGCACCAGGTAAATGTGTTTCATAGATACCTGGTGCCTCTTCAAAATGCGGCCAATTGTTGGTAGGCTGATGGATGCCACATTGGCAAAGGTGTCATCATTCTCCTCAATGGCCTGCTTTATTTCGGACAGCTGTGTGTCATTCCTGGTCCTCACCATGTCCCACACCGTCCACTCCTGCTGGTCGGTCAGCACACGGCCACGGCCACCACCATGGGGTCTTCTGTCAATTCTGAGTGTAGAACAGAGTATACTGTCAATAGTTCATACTGTAACATGTTTTGTGAATTTACCTGCATTACAATATGTAATTTACTGTAAATGTAATGGTTAAACATGAAATATCCTGCAGACTTACCGTTTTTTTTTGGCGAAACATTCTGATGAACGAATTGACAGTTGATCTTTTCAGATTGGGGTGATCTGGCAGCCTCTGCCTTGGTAAGACCTCTGTTTACCACATGGTCAACGACGATGGCCCGGACTTCATTAGACACAACAGTTCTCTGCTGTCTGCCTCCCTCTCTCTGATGTCCACCTGTTTGACGGGGCCCATGCCAACCTCTTTGACCTCTTTGACGGGGTCCATGCCAACCTCTTTGACCTCTTTGACAGGGCCCATGCCCACCTCTTTGACCTCTTTGATGGGGCCAGTGCCCACGTCTCTGACAGGCTCCTTGTTCAGCTCTTTGATTTCTTCCTCTCCCTTGCTGTCTATCTGCTCCATGTTGAAAGAAATGTCAAGTGTTCACACACACCTTTTATATGGTGACCAATTATGGTTAACACTATGTGAAATCAGTTTGCAAACACGAATATTCATTACGTATGGTTATCATGTATCATACATGTACTTTAGATGTTTATACTTTAAAAGCACACCTTTTATTTCTTTAGTTCTCAAAATCATCCCTATATAGTAGACAAACAAGTTTAAAATCTATAGGTTTACCAAACGGTTAAGTGATTAACCATTAAGTTGGATTAAGGTATGGTCATACGTATTTAAACAAATAAGAAGAGAATCATATGAAAAGTATTGTGAGTATTGCTTCGCTCCACAGGTAATATTACACTTCTTTACATTACAACGGTTTGGTTTGTTTGATCTGAACAATTTTTTTTCTTAGCTATCAAAGATAATTGTGTAGTTTAGAGTAATTCGAGTAATTATCGAGGCCAGCTATTTTTTCGTCCTCCTAACGTAGTCAACACTGCTGGCTGCTAGCTGCTAGCTAGTCAACACCGCTAGCTAGCCAACCGCTACCGACTAGTAGCACTGTAGAAACTATTACATTACAACGGAACGACTTGATTAGTGTAGTGTTAGTTAGCTAGCTACATAGCTGTCTTTTTCATAGCTTGATACTTGTGTAGTTTAGTAATAGCTAGGTTAGCTAGCCAGCTATTTCCGTCCCCCGCGACGCCATTGTTCCATACCCAGCCAACTATTACCGACGAGCAGCATTGTAGAAACTAAATACATTACAAAGGAACATCTTGATTAGTGTTAAGTTATGTTAGCCAGCTACACAGTTGCTTTTGTATAATAGCCAACCTCTACCGACTAGCAGCACTGTAGAAACTATTACATTACAACGGAACGACTTGATTAGTGTAGTGTTGTGTTAGTTAGCTAGCATTTTTGTCATTTTAGTCAATAAGATTTTCGCAACGTAAGCTTAACTTTCTGAACATTCGAGACGTGTAGTCCACTTGTCATTCCAATATCCTTTGCATTAGCGTAGCCTCTTCTGTAGCTTGTCAACTATGTGTCTGGCTATCCCTGTTCTCTCCCCTCTGCACAGGCCATACAAACGCTTCACACCGCGTGGCCGCTGCCACTCTAACCTGGTGGTCCCAGCGCGCACGACCCACGTGGAGTTCCAGGTCACCGGCAGCCTCTGGAACTGCCGGTCTGCGGCCAACAAGGCTGAGTTCATCTCAGCCTATGCTACCCTCCAGTCCCTAGACTTCCTGGCGCTGACGGAAACATGGATTACCACAGATAACACTGCTACTCCTACTGCTCTCTCCTCGTCTGCCCGCGTGTTCTCGCATACCCCTAGAGCATCGAGCCAGCGGGGTGGTGGCACTGGAATCCTCATCTCTCCCAAGTGCACATTCTCTCTTTCTCCCCTGACCCATCTGTCTATCTCCTCATTTGAATTCCATGCTGTCACAGTTACCAGCCCTTTCAAGCTTAACATCCTTATCATTTATCGCCCTACAGGTTCCCTTGGAGAGTTCATCAATGAGCTTGACGCCTTGATAAGTTCCTTTCCTGAGGATGGCTCACCTCTCACAGTTCTGGGTGACTTTAACCTCCCCACGTCTACCTTTGACTCATTCCTCTGTGCCTCCTTCTTTCCACTCCTCTCCTCTTTTGACCTCACCCTCTCACCTTCCCCCCCTACTCACAAGGCAGGCAATACGCTTGACCTCATCTTTACTAGATGCTGTTCTTCCACTAATCTCATTGCAACTCCCCTCCAAGTCTCCGACCACTACCTTGTATCCTTTTCCCTCTCGCTCTCATCCAACACTTCTCACTCTGCCCCTACTCGGATGGTATTGCGCCGTCCCAACCTTCGCTCTCTCTCTCCCGCTACTCTCTCCTCTTCCATCCTATCATCTCTTCCCTCTGCTCAAACCTTCTCCAACCTATCTCCTGATTCTGCCTCCTCAACCCTCCTCTCCTCCCTTTCTGCATCCTTCGATTTTCTCTGTCCCCTATCCTCCAGGCCGGCTCGGTCCTCCACTCCTGCGCCGTGGCTCGACGACTCACTGCGAGCTCACAGAACAGGGCTCCGGGCAGCCGAGCGGAAATGGAGGAAAACTCGCCTCCCTGCGGACCTGGCATCCTTTCACGCCCTCCTCTCTACATTTTCCTCTTCTGTCTCTGCTGCTAAAGCCACTTTCTACCACTCTAAATTCCAAGCATCTGCCTCTAACCCTAGGAAGCTCTTTGCTACCTTCTCCTCCCTCCTGAATCCTCCTCCCCCTCCCCCCCCCTCCTCTCTCTCTGCGGATGACTTCGTCAACCATTTTGAAAAGAAGGCTGATGACATCCGATCCTCGTTTGCTAAGCCAAACGACACCGCTGGTCCTGCTCACACTGCCCTACCCTGTGCTTTGACCTCTTTCTCCCCTCTCTCTCCAGATGAAATCTCGCGTCTCGTGACGGCCGGCCGCCCAACAACCTGCCCACTTGACCCTATCCCCTCCTCTCTTCTCCAGACCATTTCCGGAGACCTTCTCCCCTACCTCACCTCGCTCATCAACTCATCCTTGACCGCTGGCTACGTCCCTTCCGTCTTCAAGAGAGCGAGAGTTGCACCCCTTCTGAAAAAACCTACACTCGATCCCTCCGATATCAACAACTACAGACCAGTATCCCTTCTTTCTTTTCTCTCCAAAACTCTTGAACGTGCCGTCCTTGGCCAGCTCTCCTGCTATCTCTCTCAGAATGACCTTCTTGATCCTAATCAGTCAGGTTTCAAGACTGGGCATTCAACTGAGACTGCTCTTCTCTGTGTCACGGAGGCTCTCCGCACTGCTAAAGCTAACTCTCTCTCCTCTGCTCTCATCCTTCTAGACCTATCTGCTGCCTTTGATACCGTGAACCGTCAGATCCTCCTCTCCACCCTCTCCGAGCTGGGCATCTCCGGCGCGGCCCACGCTTGGATTGCGTCCTACCTGACAGGTCGCTCCTACCAGGTGGCATGGCGAGAATCTGTCTCCGCACCACGTGCTCTCACCACTGGTGTCCCCCAGGGCTCTGTTCTAGGCCCTCTCCTATTCTCACTATACACCAAGTCACTTGGCTCGGTCATATCCTCACATGGTCTCTCCTATCATTGCTACGCAGACGACACACAATTAATCTTCTCCTTTCCCCCTTCTGATAACCAGGTGGCGAATCGCATCTCTGCATGTCTGGCAGACATATCAGTGTGGATGACGGCTCACCACCTCAAGCTGAACCTCGGCAAGACGGAGCTGCTCCTCCTCCCAGGGAAGGACTGCCCGTTCCATGATCTCGCCATCACGGTTGACAACTCCCTTGTGTCCTCCTCCCAGAGTGCTAAGAACCTTGGCGTGATCCTGGACAACACCCTGTCGTTCTCCACTAACATCAAGGCGGTGACCCGATCCTGTAGGTTCATGCTCTACAACATTCGCAGAGTACGACCCTGCCTCACACAGGAAGCGGCGCAGGTCCTAGTCCAGGCACTTGTCATCTCCCGTCTGGATTACTGCAACTCGCTGTTGGCTGGGCTCCCTGCCTGTGCCATTAAACCCCTACAACTCATCCAGAACGCCGCAGCCCGTCTGGTGTTCAACCTTCCCAAGTTCTCTCACGTCACCCCGCTCCTCCGCTCTCTCCACTGGCTTCCAGTTGAAGCTCGCATCCGCTACAAGTCCATGGTGCTTGCCTACGGAGCTGTGAGGGGAACGGCACCTCCGTACCTTCAGGCTCTGATCAGGCCCTACACCCAAACAAGGGCACTGCGTTCATCCACCTCTGGCCTGCTCGCCTCCCTACCTCTGAGGAAGCACAGCTCCCGCTCAGCCCAGTCAAAACTGTTCGCTGCTCTGGCACCCCAATGGTGGAACAACCTCCCTCACGACGCCAGGACAGCGGAGTCAATCACCACCTTCCGGAGACACCTGAAACCCCACCTCTTTAAGGAATACCTGGGATAGGATAAAGTAATCCTTCTACCCCCCCCCCCCCCCCAAAAGATTTAGATGCACTATTGTAAAGTGGTTTTTCCACTGGATATCTTAAGGTGAATGCACCAATTTGTAAGTCGCTCTGGATAAGAGCGTCTGCTAAATGACTTAAATGTAAAATGTAAATGTAAATGAAAGGCAATTACTATATATGAAAAGTAATTGTCAATTAAAAATGCGCTTAAAGTTTTGAAAAAACAGCCTTTTTCATGATCTGTTTTGAGTTTTGTACAAAGAGTTGTGAAATTTGACCATATACTTGTGAAAATAATACCAAAAATGAAGAAAAAAAAGAACTCAGGAACCACACATGCAAGCACCTGCTTTCAATATACTTTGTATCCCTGATTAACTCAAGTGTTTCCTTTATTTTGGCAGTTACCTGTATAATAAAAGTTACTGTAACACACTGTATTTATAACAATCTCTGACAATAGAGTTTGGTCGTTCTAAACAGGATTACAATTTAGTGACACCCACACCCTGGGTTCCATTACTAGACCGATAGCAGGTTTGAAAGTGTGGAGAGAGCTGGCGTTTGATAAGTAAAGACGACTGCTCAGAAAGGAACACAAATCGATGGCTGCTGTCTCTGGCTGGATCTCTGCATTGATTATCACACAGAGAGAGAAGCATCAGGGCCATGCAGGGAAACAGTAACCAGGGCCAAGGTCAATATTCACCCAACCCAGCCCAGCCCAGCTATTCTACACCCAGCCCACCTTACTGCAGGCTCAGGCCTATCCCAACCTTAACCCTTACCTTAACCACTCGGAATTAAGAGCTGACAAACGTTTTGTACTATTTTGCAGTGTCTGCATTCATCAATTTAGCAAGAGGACAATATTTTGAATAATGTTGTAGTGTCATTTTATCAGTAATTACCAGTAACTCTAGTGCCCGAAATCTGGCACTGTAGTCCTAAAACCTTAACCGTCGAGTTGAGTTTCAGTTTCACTTTTTTATTGTTTGTTTGACTGACAGCTAACACAAGTCAAAATATTCCATAATTAAAATGGCCTTACGGTGCATAATCTACAGACAGCACCACATACAACCCCACAGTGCATAATCTACAGACAGCACCACATACAGCCACACAGTGCATAATCTACAGACAGCACCACATACAGCCCCACAGTGCATAATCTACAGACAGCACCACAAACAGCCACACAGTGCATAATCTACAGGCAGCACCACATACAGCCACACAGTGCATAATCTACAGACAGCACCACATACAGCCCCACAGTGCATAATCTACAGACAGCACCACAAACAGCCACACAGTGCATAATCTACAGGCAGCACCACATACAGCCACACAGTGCATAATCTACAGACAGCACCACATACAGCCACACAGTGCATAATCTACAGACAGCACCACATTTTTCTTAACTGTTTTATCTTTATCTTTACTCTGCATTGTTGGAAAAATATCCATAAATTAGCATTTCACTGGTAGTCTTCACCTGTTGTATACGAAGCATGTGACAAATAACATTTCATTGATTGATTGACAGTGCATAATAATACAGCCCCACAGTGCATATCTCTGTTGCTGCAGTGATGCACAGGGTCTGAATTGTCTTTGGTGCTTGAGTTGTGCAGACTACACCCAGGTCCAGTCCAGCCCCTTGTAAAATGATAGTACAACTCTAACCACTAGGCTACTGTAGCCTACAGTACACAGACTCTCTTCTGCTTGTTTCCACTACAACCCATAGCTATCTAATGGCATCTCTTGAGTCCTTTTGTCTTTCTGGTATTTTTGTTCAAGAGGCATCTTCTTTTTTTATTCCTCCTTGGTCCGTTTCCCTTGGTATGGTCATTATTAAAGGAATGTTGGTAAACACAACAGAACAACACAAAATGGATCGATATAACAAGTAAACAAGGATAAGAATATGGTCAGCAACAAAAAAACTCTTCTCACAATACATTCTGTGAGACTCTACACCAGGAATCATCAACTAGATTCAGCTGTGGGCCGATTTTTTCTTGAGTGGCTGATTGGGGGGCCGGAACATAATTATAAATAATTTGTAGACTGCAAATTGACCGCAAGAAGCCCAAACAGATATCATATTTGACTAAAACATCACGTGTCTCTCTATCATGTGTGGGAATACTTGGGAACATATTTCCAAAGTTAAAATCACTTGGAGACGATTTCCTGGTGTTGTTACAGTCTTTTGTCCAATAATGATAATGAAAATTATATAACAATAATAATACTTTGGGGGCCCAAAAAAACACCCGCTGGCCATCTTTGGCCCGCGAACCGCCAGTTGGGGAACCCTTCTCTACACATTAAACTACTCTTAACAAAGTTTACAGCGAAGTGAACCAGTGGTACAGTCGCTAGCTAGCCATTAGCAGTGTTTGCTAACAGAGCTGGGTTGTGTTTAGTGATTCTGTGTGTTTAGGTCAGTGAGCAGATAGATAGCAGAACAGCTGTTGAAGGTGAGCTATCTAGGAAGAAGTCTTCTCCCTGAACAACTATAGTCTATTTGAATTATCCACACAGAATGCACGCTGACACCTGAACGTATAGTTAAAATTGTCCCACTGTAGGGGACCTTGACAAAACCACGACTTTGACTGGCTTCATCAACACGTTTCTGGGGTGTAAATGTTGGAGAGGGCGAGGAAGTAACACCCTGGAGCTTCTTACGTTATTGTTAGAATGATACATAAAAAGATATTGAATCTATTTTTGGGGCCTGTCACTCTTATATTTCCTCATCAACAAAGTCCAATGCCAGGCAACTACTCTTTCAAAGATAATAGGAGTAAAGCTGATAGTTGATTATTCCATCGGAGGAAAGAGGCATACTAGTGTGTAATCTCTGTCACCATATGTTACCTGTGAGAGGGTTGAGAGGGCCAGCAGGTTTGGTATTCAACCTAATCCTGGGATTTGAATACGATTTGGTGGCTCCGTCAGGATTGCAACAGGGACCTTCACAGAAATTAAAATGAATCATTGAGCTTGCTGTAACTCGGCCAAACTACAGTATTGTACTTTTTTTCAACCGATAGTCGCTCCTGAGAAACATAATGATTAGAAAAGGCCTTTGCCAACTGCGATTTTGCCTAGGCAACTGACTTTGTGTTTTATAAAGATATAGCACACCATTGAAAACACGTGGCTGTTCGAATAGTATGTCTTCATCAGTGAGTAGGCTGCAAAGTGGCAGTTATGGTCGCCCAAGCTGTAAAATGCGAAGATGGCATAAATACAGTAGTTATTGCCCCAATAAACACACAGTACATAAGCAGCTATTTTCTGGGGGGTTTCCATAACAAGGATCCAGGGAGAGCTGAATATATGTTATTGTAATCTCTTCCAACACTATTTGGATGAAGTGCCACTAGAGATCCTGACATTTAGAGAGCAATACTCATTCATGAAGATGACAAAACTCGAAACAGAAAAACAACAACAACCTGTTTCTTTACGTACATTGCCATTGTGCCATTGTCATAGACGAGGTACATTATCCTCACAGCATACACACTGATGGAACAACAGGGAGAACACATCATAGGACATCAGATAAGCCCTCCAACTAAACCAACAATGCTAAAGTTAAAACTTCAAGTAACCTAAACTTTAAGAGAAACTAAGAAAGAAAGAGATCCTCAGCAGGAGGTGAGGTTTGGATTTTCCAGGTTATGGATGAACTGTCTAGTATCTGACAAGACCCACTTTATAAACTTTGAACACAGGCTCTCAGGTAGTCGTCGATAGCTGTTAATATTTAATTCACCCTCCCTCCCCCACAATGCATTTCACTGAAACAAATCTTTACCGGATTGAATTCAAGATAAATAGCATTCAAATTTCACTGGGGCTTATAGCATTCTCCATTATTAGCCTTTCCCAAGGTATTTAAAGCTCTTTGCATCAGTTTATCTTTGTGCTTGGAAAAACGATTTACTACTGTTTGTGTCCTTAAAGTACATACACACTTTTTTGTTATTATTGCAGCTTATTCACTGTTGAATTTTCAACTGAGGAACAAGCAATGATCAACACAGTTGTCTCAACTTATTTCTTAAACTTTTATTCACTTAAATTTGTCCAGTGTTAAAGCAACAAGAAAACATTTAGAATGTCCTTTTGTGGGATCTTATTACACTATGGTATACTGTAGATGTTAACCAATGTTCTTTGATGCCAGCACGTTGCCAATACTGAGGAAACTCAAACTGCGCAACCAAAAGAGAAAAATAAACCAGTGAAAGAAAATAAATAACAAAAACAAAAGCTGAACAAGTCCAAAACATTTCTTCTGCTTTTTAATTTTCATCTGGAGTAGATACAGTAACAAGTTGCATTTTAACACTGTTCGGCAAATAGTACAAAATAATTATTACATTTATTTTTTGCTCTGTCAAGAAAATAAATTGTAAATACACTGATGATTCTCTAAGCACTTTGTCAGCTCAAGTGAACACTAAGCTCTTTGACCAAGGTCTCAGGTAATGCAGATGTCTACAGGTCAAATAAGTACACAGGAAGTCTGGCTATCTTTTGGAGAGGGAGGATATGGGGCTATTACACATGTGCGTCACTAACACCGGACAAAAAAATCTTTCAACCGACAAGGGTTACAGAGTAACGTTCACAAAAGCACAGGTCAGTGGACAGAGGGGCTGGGTGGGACTGAGGGAAGGGGACAGGTGAGGAATATAGGGAGAGAGATATAGAGAAGGATGGCGTGGGAGACAGAGAGAGAGAGAGGGAGACAGAGAAAGAACAGAAAAGGAAAAAGAGAGAGAGAGACAGAGAGAATTGTATTTATTTAACCTTTATTTAACTAGGCAAGTCAGTTAAGAACAAATTCTTATTTACAATGACGGCTTACACCGGCCAAACCCGGACGATGCTGGGCCAATTGTGCGCCGCCCTTTGGGACTTCCAATCACGTCCGGTTGTGATACAGCCTGGTGTCTGTAGTGACGCCTCTAGCGCTAAGATGCAGTGCTTTAGACCGCTGCGCCACTCGGGAGCCCAACAGAAAGAGCGAGACAGAGAGAAAGAGAGAGGGCGGCAGAGAGATGAGAATAAGAGAGAGAGAAAGCAAGAGATAGAGAGAGAGAGAGAGAGAGAGAGACAGACAGACCGAGAGAGAGACGTGGGCAAGATTTTTGATGCAGGTCAAAATGTGGAAGTCCAGATGGATTTCCTTATATCCACAATGCACTGACAGCAAAGAATGCTTACATTTCCTTTTTTATTTTCCCTCTGCCTCAATTTCTCTATTTAGGTTTTATTTTTCAAACAGCCTGTCTGTCCACCCTTCAGCAGCGGTAGGGACAGTTCTATGGAGTTCTTCGTCAGTCAGTCAGTCAGTCAGTCAGTTCAGCCCAGAAGCAGTTCAGTCCAGCCAGCACCAAACCCCAAAGCGCCCTAAGACAGGGGCAGCTAGCAGCTGCTGGCCTTGCTAGCTAGAGCTTGCTGTCGCTTATTGGTCGCAGCTGCCATTGCCGTGGCGATAAGAGAGGAAGTGAACAAAGTGTCTGTCATCTCCAGTCCCTCCTTTTGACAGTTAGGGGGAAAAGTCTCTGGTATGGCTTAGGTCACTGGTGTCTGTTGTTTGACTTTTTATGAAGCAAATGCTCAAGTTAAACTCTTTTTAAATATCTGGTATTTATTTTTCTTTATTGATTTCATTTTTTTAAACTCTCATTTCTATATATACTTTTATTTTTTTACTCAAATTAAAGTTTTGCTTTCATTCTGGCACATTCCCTTATAGACAGCGTGTGTTCTTGCTGTGACTGGTGGACAGCTAGTACAGTACAGTATAGTACATTATAGTACAGTACAGTATAGTAGACTAAGCTCATGGTTGTTGTAGTTCTAGTTGTTGTTGTAGAGAAGTTGGTAATTGGGTAGTTCGCTCCACCAGTTCAGTGTAGACAGTGTAGGCCTCTGGTTCTCAGAGCAGGGTGGGCC
This sequence comes from Salmo trutta, assembly GCF_901001165.1. NCBI lineage: Eukaryota > Metazoa > Chordata > Actinopteri > Salmoniformes > Salmonidae > Salmo > Salmo trutta. The sequence continues at coordinate 20,270,603 of NC_042958.1, forward strand.
TGTAGGAGGCCTCTCTGAGCAGCGTCGAGCCCAGCAGGAGCAGCAGCAAGGTGGAGAGTGGTGTAGACGAGAGGGCGGCTTGGCCCGAGTCGGGCCCACCACAGCCCCCCAGCTCCGACTCACAGCGGGGCTTCTCACACAGCAGGCCCGTGAATGCTGCGGTACACTGGCACCGCAGGTTGTTCAGACACACACCGCCGTTCTGGCAGCGCAGGAGCTCGTTGTCACACACTCGGGCTGAGAGAGAGATGGAGAGATATGTGAGACACATACACACACCTGGAATAGAGTACTGTGCACTGCTCACTACCCTGACTGTTATGTTGATTTACAAATCGTACTGTTATCTGAGCTGATCTCCACTCTAGTGAGCGCAATAAGAAAGGGATAATCAACGAGGGGCTATGCTTTCTATGAAAAATAATGAACGACGTGGAAGGCGTGTTCCATGAAGAACTAACGGAGTGGAACTGACCTTCCACAGAGTTTTGTTATTTTCCAGAGAACGCATAGAGCCCCACGTTGATGATCTCTTTCATACCATGGCTATAATTTGACACATTTGCAGATAGAAATGTGTTCATTTGCCTGTAAAAATGTGTTCAACATCCACTGAAGTAGCTAGCAAGTTTACTTAGCATTAAGTTGAATTCAGCATTTTAGCTACTTTGCAGATCAATCATGACTATGATAGTAACGCATCACATGCAGCATAACCAGTGCAGTAATAAAAAGAACGTCAGTAATTTATACTGGTTAGTATAAAACAACAACAAAAACAAATCTCACTGATGTGTAATTTTAGTCAAAAAAGTAAAGAAAAAAATAACATAAATCTTTTAAAATCAATTTCCAACCATCTGATTCCCACAATATTGACGACAGGATATGAATGGTAGAAGACTATACTATTTTATTAACAAACATTTTTGATCAGACATTTATTCTGACCATGCTGTTGTGGTACATTTGTCACACTGCCAGCTGTTGCATTGCAGTAAGGTAACAGTTTCATTTCCAACATGATTTTGTCAAATAAGTTCTACAGTTCATGTCAACTCCTGTTGTAGTGAATACAACTTTTGTTGTTGTATTGATCAAAATGAAGGGCTGGTCTTTCAGCACTATCTATGAAATTCTTGCATGAATCATTTTCTTCTTCCAATTTCAAAACAGGTAACTGCATTCTGTAATAGATAAAGAAACGAAAATAAACTAAAAGTATTTGTAACATTTGTACTCACTATGCAAAATATAAATGATTTATTACGATTCTGGTTTATAAGCCCACTTCTATAGACAATTCATATATTTTTTGCATAAAGCACTTGATCATTGTGTCTTTCTCAAATGTTCCTCTCTAACCTGAATGTGTTCCTTTTATCATTCCCATTACATTAATTACCAAAATTACCATTTGTCATGCGTCATTTTGCAGTGATATACTAGGATCCCACTGAAGGGTCTATACCACGTGATGAATAGTAGCTCGGGCACAAAGTTTCTCCACAGCCCGTGGGCATTTCCAAAACACTGAACTGACTTTATATGAGTTGAGTTGAGAGTTAGGTGGGAATGGGTATATTTAGAGCCGGGGACACCAAGGCCAGTCTATTCCCATTGGAGCTTAGCTGTCAAGCAAGCTGCAGGCAAACAAACCAACAATCCCAACCCAGCACATAACTAACAAACCAACCGATGGAGAGAGACAAATAAACAGTGATAAACAAGCAGGCTAGGGCCAGACCACCTCAATGCAGCACAACAAGAGAGAGATGGAGCTCATTTTGCCCTTTCATGAAAGGGGAAAACAATGTGACAGTTGAATGTTCCCCCCTGAAATATTTTGAAAAGCAAATATTACAAGAATAACTGACACTGACCCTTTCTCACACTTATTTTTCATATCCACAGCTGCAGGTACGAACTTCTCTTTTTTTAAACATCTTTAAAGGCTATATTTTATTTAGAAATTGTCTGTTCAACCCAACAGGGTTTGATGGACCGGTACACTGTCAAAAGACTACAAGTCCCAGACTCCAATCATGGGTTTGTGTTCATCATCCAGCATGCCCAATACAATTTTTTCCTTTACAATGCTAATTAATCTTTTCCCTGTAAACTATCAAGCAACTGTTTACTATCATGGACGTAAAAAAAAGAAAACACCTGTGGCGTCTAGACTGTTAATGCAATGTTACCAAGGCAATCATCATATGGACGGCTTGATATTAACAGACAATTTGACACATGACAATGACATCACTGATTCATTTATGAGTCAGGTATCTTTTGTTTTATCCTCTTCACTGTCGGGTTCAGCAAATACTATCAGAGAAAAGAGCAGGCAGGCAGACCAACTTGGTAATGGGGTGTGTGTTCCCCTCAAGATTGCATTGAGAGTAATCAAGTGAATGAATTAAAAATAGGTTTTACCCCTAGGGTCCCTGAAGTAATCCTGACATGGACAAGACTCTATTAATTAAACATCAACCTTTCGTTTTGTCCATACATTTTTATCTCCAATTGCCCTTTGCAAAAATATGATTATTTTGCAAGAGGGGCCTTATTGGTTTTGCCCTGACAAAGGATGGTGTGTGCATATTAATTCTGTATCTACTGGTAATGCATTCTAATGAGACTTGTAGGTCCTAGAAATATGTTATTCCTAACACATAGATAATGCTTCTTACTGATACTCTAATAATACAACAGGGTTTGAATTAAGGGCCAGAAATGCAGTGGAAGGAAAAGAGCAGCCATTAACCACTGAACCACTTAACACTGACAGATCAATACCAAAGTGTTACCAGAGAGTTGGTAGAAGAGGGTGAGGAGAGCAGTAATGGTGACAGTTAAATGAAGTGATGGTAAACTTGGACAGAGTTCTAAAGACTACATTAGTCAGACTAAAAGAGGTGGGATAGATTCTGCTTTCTGTGTTGAGAGGCCTGACCTGAAAATAATTCATTCTAGCTGCAGGAAGTTACTTTTTTTAGTTTCTCTATCCCTGTCTTCCCGGGGAAGGCTACTCTCTTCTCTCTCTCTCTCTTTCTCTCCCCTCTCTCTCTCTCTCTCTTATTGTCTCTCTTCTCTCTCTCTTTTCCCTCTCTCTCTGTCTGTCTCTCTCCTACGCCTCTCCCTCCCTCCTCTGTCTCCCTGTCCCCTCATGCCCTACCAGGGTGCTGAGCCCAGGAGATGTTGCCTTCCTACCTGTGATTTATTACCCCTGGGAGAGCTCCTGGTCCACCTTGGACACACATCTCTTTGTGTCTCTGTTACCTTCATATTGGCCCACTGCTCAGAGCACAGGCATAGGGGTTGGAGCTGAGCTACACTAAGTATGGATACAGTTGTTCCAATAACTCTATCAGTGGCTATACAAAATGAGGGAGGACGATTCTTTTCTTAATGAGCATGGCCTTATTTCTATTTCGGTCATTCATATTCCATTCATCCAGCTTAATGTAACATTGAGAAGTTTTAGCCAGCAGGATACCACCCTGCATCCCACTGCTGGCTTGCCTCTGAAGGAAAGCAGGGTTGATCCTGGTTGATCCCTGGATCGGAGACCAGATGCTGCTGGAAGTGGTGTTGGAGAGCAAGTAGGAGGCACTCTTTCCTCTCGTCTAAAAAAATAGATTGGGGACATTGCCCTGTGTAGGGTGCGATCTTTTGGATGGGACGTTAAACGGATGACCTGACTCTCTGTGGTCACTAAAGATCCCATGGCACTTAGAGTAAGAGTAGGGGTGTTAAACCCGGTATCGTGGCTGAATTCCTAATCTGGCCCTCATACCATCATGGCCATCTAATCATCCCCAGCTTCGAATTGATTCATTCACCCCCCTTTCTCTCCCCTGCAACTATTCCCCAGGTCGTTGCTGTAAATGAGAATGTGTTCTCAGTCAACTTACTTGGTAAAATAAGGATTAAACAAATAAAATTAAATTGGCTACTAAATGATACTAAACTTTTCCCTTTACAAATTCATGCATGTTTATCCCTGTTTGCGTCCGTTTAAGAACGTTTTTCAACAGAATAGGCGTAATGAATACACCCCTGATCACACGCAAACACAGTTCACTTTCATAGCAGCAACATACAAGCAGCATGATCACTTTGATTGTTGTAGCAATAATTCCTTCTCTTGCCTTCGTGCTCTCCTCCTCTAACCATTTCCCTTCACTTTTGGACTTCAGTGCACAACACATCAGCTGTCTATGATCAGACGAAAAACATTTCCAAGCCAAACCTTCATATCATAACCGCTCACCGCTACACACAGCCTACATCATTGTCACCATTATTAGCTAACATCATAGTCAACATAGCTACTAGAAGTAACGCGTTAGTAAACCTGCTACAATCAAGCAGTACAGTGTACAGTCAGAAAGCAGTTTAGCAGTTACACCGAGGGCCCCGGTGGCAATAAATTAATAAAACCAAAAGCTTACCTTTACTTGGAAGAGTTCCCATGTTGGATAGCCATAGCCAGCTAGCTAACATAGCATACTTCTCTGTTTGAGCCGGGTGTTTGAGTAGGCTAAACTAGCTAGCTGCATTCGCTAGCTTAGTGAAAGTGAAAAAATATATACAACGAAATATAGCTCTCTCTCTCTCTCTCTCTTGCTTCTTCTTCAAGAAATCCATTTGTTCAAAATTGTTCAACTATTGTATTTTTCTTTCTTTAAGTCAACTACTCACCACATTATATGCACTGCAGTGCTAGCTAGCTGTAGCTTATGCTTACAGTATTAGATTAATTCATGATCCTTTAATTGGGTGGACAACATGTCAGTTCGTGCTGCAAGACCTCTGATAGGTTTGAGAACGTCCTCTGGAAGTTGTCATAATTACTGTCTAAGTCTATGGAAGTGGTTGAGAACCATGAGCCTCCTAAGTTTAGTATATAAGTCAATTTACCCAGAGGACGGAAACTAGCTGTCCTCCGGCTACACCATAGTCCTTCCCTACACTGTGCTTTCAAATCAAATCAAATCAAATAACTTTTTATTCGTCACATACACGTGTTTAGCAGATGTTATTGCGGGTGTCGTGAAATGCTTGTAAAAAAATTTTTCCCCTAGGGGCTAGAAGCAAGAAGCACGGCTGCCCTCTCTATCGGTGCCATTTTCCTTACACGCTTTTGAGGTAGGCCTTCATTGCAAAACATTGTGTTTTAATCAATTATTTGGTGACGTGAATATATTTAGTATAGTTTTATCTAAAAATGTTAGTGTTTTTTATGTTTCACAATTTTTCTTTTTATGAAATTCTACGAAGAGGATGGTCCTCGCCTTCCTCCTCTGAGGAGCGTCCACTGAGATCTATATTCATCTAGGAGTCTTTTCAGCCTGAGGATTAGTATGACAAAATAATTCAAGCAAACTGTGGTCAAGGACAAGGCGGAGTTGAAATTAGCATCTGAAAATAGTCAACACCACACTACATAATGGGTTCTAAACTGAAGAGACAGTCGAGGAGGAACAGGTAAACTATAACTGAAGAGACAGTCGAGGGGGAACAGGTAAACTATAACTGAAGAGACAGTCGAGGGGGAACAGGTAAACTATAACTGAAGAGACAGTCGAGGAGGAACAGGTAAACTATAACTGAAGAGACAGTCGAGGGGGAACAGGTAAACTAAAACTGAAGAGACAGTCGAGGAGGAACAGGTAAACTAAAACTGAAGAGACAGTCGAGGAGGAACAGGTAAACTATAACTGAAGAGACAGTCGAGGGGGAACAGGTAAACTATAACTGAAGAGACAGTCGAGGAGGAACAGGTAAACTAAAACTGAAGAGACAGTCGAGGAGGAACAGGTAAACTATAACTGAAGAGACAGTCGAGGGGGAACAGGTAAACTATAACTGAAGAGACAGTCGAGGGGGAACAGGTAAACTATAACTGAAGAGACAGTCGAGGAGGAACAGGTAAACTATAACTGAAGAGACAGTCGAGGGGGAACAGGTAAACTAAAACTGAAGAGACAGTCGAGGAGGAACAGGTAAACTAAAACTGAAGAGACAGTCGAGGAGGAACAGGTAAACTATAACTGAAGAGACAGTCGAGGGGGAACAGGTAAACTATAACTGAAGAGACAGTCGAGGAGGAACAGGTAAACTATAACTGAAGAGACAGTCGAGGAGGAACAGGTAAACTATAACTGAAGAGACAGTCGAGGAGGAACAGGTAAACTAAAACTGAAGAGACAGTCGAGGAGGAACAGGTAAACTATAACTGAAGAGACAGTCGAGGGGGAACAGGTAAACTAAAACTGAAGAGACAGTCGAGGGGGAACAGGTAAACTATAACTGAAGAGACAGTCGAGGGGGAACAGGTAAACTATAACTGAAGAGACAGTCGAGGGGGAACAGGTAAACTAAAACTGAAGAGACAGTCGAGGGGGAACAGGTAAACTATAACTGAAGAGACAGTCGAGGGGGAACAGGTAAACTATAACTGAAGAGACAGTCGAGGGGGAACAGGTAAACTATAACTGAAGAGACAGTCGAGGAGGAACAGGTAAACTAAAACTGAAGAGACAGTCGAGGAGGAACAGGTAAACTAAAACTGAAGAGACAGTCGAGGGGGAACAGGTAAACTATAACTGAAGAGACAGTCGAGGAGGAACAGGTAAACTATAACTGAAGAGACAGTCGAGGGGGAACAGGTAAACTATAACTGAAGAGACAGTCGAGGGGGAACAGGTAAACTATAACTGAAGAGACAGTCGAGGAGGAACAGGTAAACTATAACTGAAGAGACAGTCGAGGGGGAACAGGTAAACTAAAACTGAAGAGACAGTCGAGGGGGAACAGGTAAACTATAACTGAAGAGACAGTCGAGGAGGAACAGGTAAACTATAACTGAAGAGACAGTCGAGGGGGAACAGGTAAACTAAAACTGAAGAGACAGTCGAGGGGGAACAGGTAAACTATAACTGAAGAGACAGTCGAGGAGGAACAGGTAAACTATAACTGAAGAGACAGTCGAGGAGGAACAGGTAAACTATAACTGAAGAGACAGTCGAGGAGGAACAGGTAAACTAAAACTGAAGAGACAGTCGAGGAGGAACAGGTAAACTATAACTGAAGAGACAGTCGAGGAGGAACAGGTAAACTATAACTGAAGAGACAGTCGAGGAGGAACAGGTAAACTATAACTGAAGAGACAGTCGAGGGGGAACAGGTAAACTATAACTGAAGAGACAGTCGAGGAGGAACAGGTAAACTAAAACTGAAGAGACAGTTGAGGGGGAACAGAGAAAGTAAAACTGAAGAGACAGTCGAGGAGGAACAGGTAAACTATAACTGAAGAGACAGTCGAGGAGGAACAGGTAAACTAAAACTGAAGAGACAGTTGAGGGGGAACAGAGAAAGTAAAACTGAAGAGACAGTCGAGGAGGAACAGGTAAACTATAACTGAAGAGACAGTCGAGGAGGAACAGGTAAACTATAACTGAAGAGACAGTTGAGGGGGAACAGAGAAAGTAAAACTGAAGAGACAGTCGAGGAGGAACAGGTAAACTAAAACTGAAGAGACAGTCGAGGAGGAACAGGTAAACTATAACTGAAGAGACAGTCGAGGGGGAACAGGTAAACTATAACTGAAGAGACAGTCGAGGAGGAACAGGTAAACTATAACTGAAGAGACAGTCGAGGAGGAACAGGTAAACTATAACTGAAGAGACAGTCGAGGAGGAACAGGTAAACTAAAACTGAAGAGACAGTCGAGGAGGAACAGGTAAACTATAACTGAAGAGACAGTCGAGGGGGAACAGGTAAACTAAAACTGAAGAGACAGTCGAGGGGGAACAGGTAAACTATAACTGAAGAGACAGTCGAGGGGGAACAGGTAAACTATAACTGAAGAGACAGTCGAGGGGGAACAGGTAAACTATAACTGAAGAGACAGTCGAGGGGGAACAGGTAAACTAAAACTGAAGAGACAGTCGAGGGGGAACAGGTAAACTATAACTGAAGAGACAGTCGAGGGGGAACAGGTAAACTATAACTGAAGAGACAGTCGAGGGGGAACAGGTAAACTATAACTGAAGAGACAGTCGAGGAGGAACAGGTAAACTAAAACTGAAGAGACAGTCGAGGAGGAACAGGTAAACTAAAACTGAAGAGACAGTCGAGGGGGAACAGGTAAACTATAACTGAAGAGACAGTCGAGGAGGAACAGGTAAACTATAACTGAAGAGACAGTCGAGGGGGAACAGGTAAACTATAACTGAAGAGACAGTCGAGGGGGAACAGGTAAACTATAACTGAAGAGACAGTCGAGGAGGAACAGGTAAACTATAACTGAAGAGACAGTCGAGGGGGAACAGGTAAACTAAAACTGAAGAGACAGTCGAGGGGGAACAGGTAAACTATAACTGAAGAGACAGTCGAGGAGGAACAGGTAAACTATAACTGAAGAGACAGTCGAGGGGGAACAGGTAAACTATAACTGAAGAGACAGTCGAGGGGGAACAGGTAAACTATAACTGAAGAGACAGTCGAGGAGGAACAGGTAAACTATAACTGAAGAGACAGTCGAGGAGGAACAGGTAAACTATAACTGAAGAGACAGTCGAGGAGGAACAGGTAAACTAAAACTGAAGAGACAGTCGAGGAGGAACAGGTAAACTATAACTGAAGAGACAGTCGAGGAGGAACAGGTAAACTATAACTGAAGAGACAGTCGAGGAGGAACAGGTAAACTATAACTGAAGAGACAGTCGAGGGGGAACAGGTAAACTATAACTGAAGAGACAGTCGAGGAGGAACAGGTAAACTAAAACTGAAGAGACAGTTGAGGGGGAACAGAGAAAGTAAAACTGAAGAGACAGTCGAGGAGGAACAGGTAAACTATAACTGAAGAGACAGTCGAGGAGGAACAGGTAAACTAAAACTGAAGAGACAGTTGAGGGGGAACAGAGAAAGTAAAACTGAAGAGACAGTCGAGGAGGAACAGGTAAACTATAACTGAAGAGACAGTCGAGGAGGAACAGGTAAACTATAACTGAAGAGACAGTTGAGGGGGAACAGAGAAAGTAAAACTGAAGAGACAGTCGAGGAGGAACAGGTAAACTATAACTGAAGAGACAGTCGAGGAGGAACAGGTAAACTATAACTGAAGAGACAGTCGAGGGGGAACAGAGAAAGTAAAACTGAAGAGACAGTCGAGGAGGAACAGGTAAACTATAACTGAAGAGACAGTCGAGGAGGAACAGGTAAACTAAAACTGAAGAGACAGTCGAGTGGGAACAGAGAAAGTAAAACTGAAGAGACAGTCGAGGAGGAACAGGTAAACTATAACTGAAGAGACAGTCGAGGGGGAACAGGTAAACTATAACTGAAGAGACAGTCGAGGGGGAACAGGTAAACTAAAACTGAAGAGACAGTCGAGGGGGAACAGGTAAACTAAAACTGAAGAGACAGTCGAGGGGGAACAGAAAAAATAAAACTGAAGAGACAGTCGAGGAGGAACAGGTAAACTAAAACCGATGAGACAGTCGAGGAGGAACAGGTAAACAAAAATTGGGACGGGGTGGATGCAATCAACACACACTGTTCCTCCCAATCTCTCACGTTTACCATTCCCTGAGAGTAAACAGACCCTGCGCAGAGAATAAACAGAGATTTATAGGGTTTACTTTTGATATGAGGGATAATATTTAGAGAAGGAAACCAATGAGCTAGGTGTGCCTCTGTGGGAACGGGCTCTATTTGGCCAGAGATTAGAGTTTTAATTGCATGCTCCAGTCTGCATACAGATTGAGACTGTCCTATTCATGTACAATTGAGTGATATCTGAGGAGAGCCAGGCATAGACCTACATTGGGTAATGTAGGTAAGACTACATTATAATGGGTAATGTAGTTAGATAATGTAGAGCTACATCAAGCTTTTACAGCATTTAAATTGTATAGTTATGTTAAACATACTCAACAAAGTGTACCCCTACTGCATAGTCACTTTACTCCTACCTACAGTACCAGTCAAAAGTTTGGACACACCTACACATTTTTTACTATGTTCTACATTGTGAATAATAGTGAAGACATCAAAACTATGAAATAACACATATGAAATCATGTAGTAACCAAAAAAGTGTTAAACAAATGAAAATATATTTAATATTTTAGATTCTTCAAAGTAGACACCCTTTGCCTTGATAACAGCTTTGCACACTCTTGGCATTCTCTCCAGCTTCACGAGGAATGCTTTTCCAACAGTCTTGAAGGAGTTCCCACATATGCTGAGCACTTGTTGGCTGCTTTTCCTTCACTCTGCGGTCCAACTCATCCCAAAACATCTCAATTGAGTGATTGTGAAGGCCAGGTCATCTGATGCAGCACTCCATCACCTGGACTTGTGTTTTGGGTCATTGTCCTGTTGAAAAACAAATGATAGTCCCACTAAGCACAAACCAGATGGGATGGCTTATCACTGCAGAATGCTGTGGCAGCCATGCTGGTTAAATGTGCCTTGAATTCTAAATAAAGCACGACAGCGTCACTAGCAAAGCGTCTCACAAAGACATGCGGTTGGAATGAAAAATCTCAAATTTGGACTCGTCAGACCAATGGACAGATTTCCACCGGTCTAATGTCCATTGCTCGTGTTTCTTGCCCCAAGCAAGTCTCTTCTTCTTATTGGTGTCCTTAAGTAGTGGTTTCTTTGCAGCAATTCAACCATGAAGGCCTGATTCACGCAGTCTCCTCTGAACAGTTGATGTTGAGATGTGTCTGTTACTTGAACTCTGTGAAGCATTTATTTGGGCTGCAATCTGAGGTGCAGTTAACTAATTAATTTATCCTCTGCAGCAGAGATAACTCCAGGTCTTCCTTTCCTGTGGCGGTCCTCATGATAGCCAGTTTCATCACCTGTTAATTGAAATGCATTCCAGGTGACTACCTCATGAAGCTGGTTTAGAGAATGCCAAGAGTGTGCAAACTGTCATCAATGCAAAGGGTGGCTACTTTGAAGAATCTTAAATATAAAATGTATTTTGATTTGTTTAACACTTTTTTGGTAACTACAGGATTCCATGTGTGTTATTTCATAGTTTTGATGTCTTCACTATTATTCTACAATGTAGAAAATAAAGAAAAAGTACAAATAAAGAAAAACCCTGGAATGAGTAGGTGTGTCCAAACTTTGACTGGTACTGTACATGTACAAATTACCTAGACTAACCTGTACCCCTGCACATTGACTCTGTACCAGTATCCCCTGTACATAGCCTCGTTATTGTTATTGTTATTTTATTGCGTTACTTTTTATTTTTTACTTTAGTTTATTTAGTAAATATTTTCTTAACTCTATTTCTTGAACTGCGTTGTGGATAAGGGCTTGTAAGTAAGCACTTCACGGTAAGGTCTACACCTGTTGTATTCAGCGCGTGTGACAAATAAAAATGTATTTGATTTTGATATAACAATTATACATCTCTCCGTTGTTTGTTCATTGCCATGCATGATTGCTCATGTACAGTGTCAAAGACAGTTATCTGAGATTTTACTTCACACTAGCTGTGTATAATTATTATGCGTAGGCCTAAACCAGTGATGTGTGTCTAGCTAGCGTGCTTTACTGAGTAGGGACAAAAAGCATTCTCACCAAGACAATCTCAGCAATGTAATGCAGCAATGTAATGCAAGTAATACATGTTCTCCACCAAAGTTGCTTGTCTATATCTCCCCCTCTCCTCCTCTCGCTCTGTTTATTCCTCTTCTCCCATTCGGTGCCGACCCGTGCTCAAACCTCCCGTCATGCATGTGTGAACGTGGAGTTGTGATGGTGCGGATGCTGCCAGTCACTCTGATAAACTGTATTCATTAACAGTCTGTTTCCATGTGCATCCATGTGTACACAGAATACATCAGTCTAATCTACTCTGACCTTAGAGTGCATCTTCTACTTATCCATCTCCTTTCATCCATTTACACATGGATTGAACCTCACATCTGATATTCAATAAGTGGATAACAATTCGGATCTGTTTAACAATGGAATAATACATGTATCACAGTTGTACATAGCAAAAGTGCCTGTGTTAATTCAATTCAAATAGTGTTAAATTAAACACTCAAAAAGTGACTGCCCCAGATGAAGTTAGCTGCGGTGGTTTCTCTGCCCAATCAACATTTGCTCTGGGCAACAAAGGACAGAAGATATGCGGTTCAGCGCCTAGCAAGCGCTGTTGAAAAGATCTGCACCAAGCTGGAAGCCATCCACAGGCGAGCAGTGATCTGGCCAATTACTGTCAACTCACCATCTTGAGGATGTTCCAGGTCAGGAGTTGAACCGACCAGTGAGAGGTTGCCCTGGCTGATGACGCCTGTGGATCAGCAATCCCACATCGATTGTATCAGGTACTCTATATTAGTAGAATAGTACAGTAGACTGACCTGTTCAATGCCTTCTCCACTTTTGCCTCTAAATAGAAACTATTGGGACAACATACTGGAATTTGAGTGATAAACAGCATTTTAAACAATGCAATAGCTCACCTCTGGCATTGGCCATCATCATCTGGACATGAGCATTAAACAGACAGTTATGGTGGAGAGAGGGAAAGGGCTGCTCAAACAGCTCGCCAGCCAGTCAATATTAACTCAGCTGTTGTATGTTTCAGCTCTTTGACGCCACTGAATGACTAAACACAAAGCATCCAAATGCCAAGCGTGGTTGCTTCGCTGATGGACTCAGCGACATCTAGCAGTAGAAGCTGAGAGAAAACGGTTTGAGTCTAAACCACTGCATTTATAGCCTCACAACCTTGAGTCTTAAAGCATTGAAAAACTGCTAATTTCTGGTTAGTCAACGTTAGTCAGGGTTAAATCAAAGCTGCACATGCCTGCATAACCAAGCAGTGGCAGCGAAAAAGTAGAAAGTAGAGAATAAGATAAGATGGTAAAAGGGAGAAAAGGAGGGAGAGATAGAAGGAGAGATAGAATAGATAGAGGTAGAGATACAGTAGAGAGATAGCGAGAGGTACAGGTCGGGGTCCGAGCAAAGTTACAAGAGTAGGGGTATGGTTCTACTTACATTTGCAGCCATTGTCCCACAAATATCCCGGCAGACAATCTCGACACTTAGCCCCTGTAGTTCCCTCCTTACATTTACAAAATCCTGTGCCATTACAGCGAACACTGTCTGAGCCATAGGGATTACAACTACAGTCTGTAGAAACAAGACACACAAACACACACATGCTGGAAAACAAGGTGGTGCTTTGGCTTCTTACAGCAGCTACAACCTTTTACCGCCATAGACAGGCTCATTGGGAAACATTTCTAAGCAACATATTACTTAGCTATCACTTACAGAAGAAATGCTACCATTTCAAAAGTAATGAGGTGAAATGAAGATAAAGAGTGACTGAAGGAAATGAGACATTAAGCACTGTATGGATCATTTGAGGTGATTCATTATTTTCTAGAACATTTTATGCATTTTAACAAGTCACATTTACGCATAGTGCAATAAGCAAAACCTTATTTAGCTAAATATGGTAGCCATATTTGAAAAATGACATGACATTAAGATGACACATTTTCTGACATGAAAGTTAGAGGGAAACATGATGACTGAGGAGGTGAGACAGAGACAGTGGAGACATACAAAGAGATGTCATAGGAATTACATGAGAAATGTACAAGAAAGGATTTACATAGCTTGGACTTGTCCAGTATGATTCAGCGAATGTTTGAAATGTGACGAAAGTGGGACGGTAACATTGAAATGGGCATTGTTGTACTGTAATATATGTTGTCTCCAGACATTTCAAGTCATTCCAAAACTAAAAAAATCCAATTAGTAATTTGGTCCACACTTAGATTTCATGGGAAACTGATTAACTACAGGGCAAATATGTTTTTTGTAAACTGCTTATTTGACTAATACTATAAGTGGATATTGTCTGGGTAGAATAATGTGTGAACAAAACAACCATCATTAACCACACCAAAAATGGCCATGTCTTTACCATTATCAACAGTTAAAGCTCTTTCCAAATCCTGCTTGTGAACATAGAAGCCTTACAAGGCTCTCCTCTTTCCCATCTGTATGGTAACCTACAGCATTTGTAAGATATATATGAGTACTGGTTTGACTGTGATAACACGACTACTGATGCGCTATGAAGGGTAAGGGTAATACACAGGGCAAGACCGCACTGACTCTGGGTGTGTCCGAAATGGCACTATATTCCCTATAGGGATGACATTAAAAGTAGTGCACTATATAGGAATAGGGTGACATTTGAGACGCACCCTATAAAGGCTACTGATGGAATTGCATTACTATTCCTGGGCAGGGTTGGGCCTAGCACTTCCACAGTGACATATGCAGTAGTTGCCATTGCCATCATGCTTATCGGTCATGCTCCGACACCTCTGGGTTTACGCGTGGAGTGTGCGAGTTCATTAGACTCTCCTTCAGGCTGGAAGAGACACCTGGATATGGGGTGGATATAATATTTTCAGTTTTCCAGAGCCAGATCAGAACGTCAGAGGGCGAGGGACAACAGATGTTTATTGGGTGCTATGTGCATGTGTAAGGTGCAGAGTCACTACACACTACACAGATGGAAAGGCATAGTGGAACGTATGGTAAAACCTATCTATATATACACTATCTATATATACTTTCATATACTTTTTATAGGGTCCAGTGTTTTGCACAATCATGTGACATGCCTGGATTCTAACCTTTAATTTAAAGCTTTACATACAACTGCCGCCTTTTCTTTTCCCTTCAGATGGTTAAGCACCATCCTCAGACAACTGATTTCATTTTTGGTGGAATTCTTATTTCTGGATAAGGCCTAAAATACAGGATAATGTCACATGACTGCGCAAAACACAGGGACCTACTTAAAGAATGTGCATGAAGTTAAACATGTTTAGAACAGATTCCTACATGTTTCTGGTTATTTGTGAAACATACACTATATATACAAAAGTATGTGGACACTCCTTCAAAGGAGTGGATTTGGCTACTTCAGCCAGACCCGTTGCTGACAGGTGTATACAATCGAGCACACAGCCATGCAATCTCCATAGACAAACATTGGCTTTAGAATGGCCTTACTGAAGAGCTCAGTGATTTTCAACATGGCACCGTCATAGGATGCCACCTTTCCAACAAATCAGTTCGTCAAATTTCTGCCCAGCTAGAGTTGCCCCGGTCAACTGTAAGTGCTGTTATTGTAAAGTGGAAATGTCTAGGAGCAACATTGGCTCAGCCGCGAAGTGGTAGGCCTCACAAGCTCACAGAACGGGACCGCCGATTGCTGAAGTGCGTAGCGCATAAATAATTGTCTGTCCTCGGTTGCAACACTCACTACCGAGTTCCAAACTGCCTCTGGAAGCAACGTCAGCCCAAGAACTGTTCGTCGGGAGCTTCATGAAATGGGTTTCCATGGCTGAGCACACAAGCCTAAGATCACCATGTGCAAAGCCAAGTGTCGGCTGGAGTGATGTTAAACTCGCTGCCATTGGACTCTGGTACAGTGGAAACGCATTCTCTGGAGTGATGAATCACGCTTCCCCATTATCCCCAGTGTATTTATTAACTGTTTGTCTGTTGCCAATTTGTTTTGTTCGTCAACTCTACCAGCATTTTTCCCCTTGCTCCTGTCTTTTTCTAGTTTTCCCGGTTTTGACCATTCTGCCTGCCCTGACCCTGAGCGCCGTTCTGTACCATTGTCACACCACCCTGGATTGTTGACCTCTGCCTGCCCTGAACCCGAGACTGCCTTCCATTCTGTACCCTTTGGATTCTGAACTGGATTACTGACCTCTGCCTGCCCTTGACCTGTCATTTTGCCTGCCCCCTGTTCTAGTAAAAAACTTTTGTTACTTCGACACTGTCTGCATCTGGGTCTTCTCCTGAAACGTGATAGGCAGTCCGATGGACTAATCTGGGTTTAGTGGATGCCAGGAGAACGCTGCCTGTCCAAATGGATAGTGCCGACTGTAATGTTTGGTGAAGGAGGAATAATGGTCTGGGGCTGTTTTTCATGGTTTGGGCTAGGCCCCTTAGTTTCAGTGAAGGAAAATCTTAACGCTACAGTATACATGACATTCTAGACGATTCTGCGCTTCCAACTTTGTGGCAACAGTTTGGGGAAGGTCCTTTCCTGCTTCAGCATGACAATGCCCCTGTGCACAACGCGAGGTCCATACAGAAATGGTTTGTCGAGATCGGTGTGGAAGAACTTGACTTGCCTGCACAGTCCTGATCTCAACCCCATCGAACACCTTTGGGATGAATAAGAACGGCGACTGCGAGCCAGGCCTAATCACACAACATCAGTGCCCGACCTCACTAATGTTCTTGTGGCTTAATGGAAGCAAGTCCCCGCAGCAATGTTCCAACATCTAGTGGAAAGCCTTCCCAGAAGAGTGGAGGCTGCTATAGCAGCAAAGGAGGGACCAACTCCATACTAATGCCCATGAATTTGGAATGAGATGTTCGACAAGCAGGTGTCCACATACTTTTGGTCATGTAGTTACATAACCAGCATTTGGAATAATAATTTATTTTAAAAGAACCAAAATAAAAAACCTCTCATGACATAGACAGCATCAAAACCATCCTGAGTGTCAAAATCTAATCTGGTAAAATGTATATCAGTTTAGAAAAAGTACAGTTTTTCCATAGCAGTACACATGTATGAGTAATACTCTTTAATGTAAAACCTTGTGATTTTGATGACTAACAGTTAGTTTAATACATAAGCCCTGTGGAGAAGGAAGCGAGTCATATGGACAGAAGCAAGTGAGGAACGACAGGACCCAGACAGCAACAGGAAAAGAGACAGTGAAACATGAGGCAGGAGTTTGGAGGTCTGACGCACTAAGGTGAAAGGTGAAGGATGAGGTGAAGGTCATATGTGGTGTAAATGGGGGTCAGCTGGTATAAGCAGTGCTGATGATGACAGACAGTGGTGAGGGAACTGACCTATGCACACATTCTCATCTTCCAGCTCCGCAGAAGCATTTCGGAAGTAGCCCTGCTTGCAATCCTGGCAGTGCTGGCCCCTAGTGTTGTGTTTACAGCTCACGCAAATGACGGAGTTTAGCAGCTCGATGTAGCTGCAGCGGTTGGAGTGTCCGAAGCATTCGCAGTCTTGCAAAGAAGGAAGGGTGGAGAGAGACCAAGGGGCCATGTTGATGTGGGGGTTGGGTTGTGTTGCGCGGGGCATGTGCTACGGCGGGCGGCGGTGGTACTAGTAGCAAGGTAGTGCGAGGAGGCACCATCACATGCGAGGTTAGGATGGAGAGATGGGGGTTGAGATTGAGACAATGTTAGGTTAGGAGGTGGAAAGGGCTACAGTATGACAAGTCTGGCATGGACGGATGCAGCCAGTGGTGTTAGACATCAGTTCACCCTGGGGCGATGAGAAAGCATGTTGTTAGAGGGAGAGCGTAAGAGACGTTCGCTTCAAGCACACCACAATGGAAAGGATGAGGAGGATTCTGATTCTGGAATGGCACAAAAACTGGGTTTCATGGGAACTAGGCCACACAGTACAAGACAGGTCAAACGAGATGAGTTGAGTTGGAATGTAATTTTCAACCTGGGCATGGCATAAGTGTGTAACTCCACACAGTTTGAAATGTACATCTCGATTAGTTCAGGCTTCATTTATCCTACTGTGTGTTTAATTTGAGATTAGGAGGAGAGGAGCAGGAACCTTTGTAGCAGTAGTGCAATCCACAGGCCATTGTTATTACGTTCACACTGTAATCCTAAACCACAGAGCATGCAACTATGACTTTTAAAGAAAAAGATGAATGGAAATACATAACTGTCCTTTCTATAGAGAACCAGATGGAAGAGGAAGTGTTGCTACATGTCCCAGCAACCACTCTGCCACCTGACACCCCTCCCAGCCAATAAATACCTTGCAACAAAAAAGCACTTTGCATGAGAAGCAGAGGTGTGACAAGGGGAGGGGTGACAAGGGGAGCATGTTGTTGTGTGATGTGTAGTGTGTCGTGTAGTATTTTGTAGTATTAGCTCCCAGATTGGGAGTCAGGCTACGCCCTGTGCCTACTGCTTAGTGACACGACGTCAGGCGGGCATGCCAATCAAAGACGGTCACGTGTGACACCTGGCCGGCCCAGATCAGCCTTGGAGCTGGGTTCAATCTGTCTTGTGGAGCGACTGCTGACACCAACTTTCATGCTGGGTCAGATGGGTTTCTTAAGCCTTTGCAGACAGGCAGCTGGACACACAGCCCTCTCTGAGCTACAGGCAGTTGGACAGACAGTCCTCTCTGAGCTACAGGGGCTTTGGGGAGGGATTGTGGTTATTAAGTTCTGGATTGAGGTCAGGTCTTTCCGTCGGTCACCACGAAAGGCATAGAGCCTTGGAAATGAAAGACAGCGGCCTAGCTAGCCTATTCAACTCTATTCAAGAAAAATAATCATGTTCTGGTCTATTTGCTAACAAGCTGCACAAGTTAATTGAAGTTCTCATAACGTGTATGTTATCTACTCCGAAACCTACTCTTAGAAGACCAATACTCTCCCTGATTGAAAAATATTCTAGAATATTTCTGTGAGGCATTACAATGATATGTTGAAGAGCTTCCTTACTATTTTGTACTTTGAAGAATTGTATTCAATAGCACTTCTAATGATTACACTAGATGTAGAGAGACACAGAAAGATAAACTGTACATGTACCACATATCCATAACGCAAAGCAAACTCCACCCTTTATGGATACAGAGTGCACATTGGTCATAGTTCATGGGGATAGTTGTGGATTAGTACTACAAGGTACTACAGGGGTAGGGATGGGTTAAGTGGCTAAAGTAGCACATACACAGGTCATTCTAGATTCATACAGTGGGGACATGGCTTTTGACAACTGCTGACACAGAGGGGCACTGTATGAATCTGAGAATCTCCTACCTCGCTTGCTGTTTGCAACTTGAACTGAAGGGACAGTTGACAAAGCAACTTGAGAAGCTACTAGACACATTTTTTTTTAAAAGAAGAAAAACAAACAAATAAATAAACAGAAGCATGATATATTTTGTTAAACATGAAATAATAGAATGTTCAGAAGGGTTAAAGAACGGAGAATCATACACATTCCTACTTTTTCACTATCGTACAAAAAAGTTTGAAATGAACATCCAGTGAAGTCTGGCATGAATTATTAAATGAACAATGAGATAGGTGATCCTATATATGTAGTGTTATATTCTGAGATAGCAAATATTAGAGGAATTAATACCAACACAATGTCTTCACTATCATTGCACTGTAAGAAGAAGAAGTTCTAGAATAACATTCTAGGGCTTTGGCGTTAAGTGTGGTTGCCCTGACAGCTACAGATGCAGTCTGTTGAATCATGTTGCATGGAATCTACTCAAGTTTACCATTTGGAAGAGACAAGAGGTAAAATAAGTTATCAGTCATATACTGTCATTAGTATCCAAACTGTGTGAGAGAGTCCAACAACACCATGCTATCGTAGTCACAATGTAGATGAACAGCAGTGTTCTGTTCTGGTATTACATTCTCCTGACGGACAAACACCACACATCCTCTAGGAAAGCACAGTGGGATCATTTCCCATAGGTTTGTTCATCGAGGCATTCGGTCGAGGCTCACTGGCGCGGCACACAACAATCCCACAATCCCACTGCTGCCCGCATCTCTTCCCCATCAGATAACAAGCAAACAAACTGGAGGTGAAGTAATGGTCAACCCTGACTGAGCCCCTCTCACATGCTCTCCCATGTTCTCGCCAGACATAAACTTATGACATAAACACTATACCTTCTATATCAGGGATACTCAACTCTTACCCTACGAGGTCTGGAGCCTGCTGTTTTTCTGTTCTACCTAATAATTAATTGCACACACCTGGTGTCCCAGGTCTAAATCAGTCCCTGATTAGAGGGGAACGATGAAAAAATGCAGTGAAACTGGCTTCGAGATCCAGAGTTGAGTTTGAGGGCTCTACATCTTTACATCCGCTTGGCTAGTGCTCTGTATGGAAATACATGGGCAGTTTGTTTGCTAAACGGTCGCCACAGCCACAGCACATCAGCACAATGGATCAACTTGAGATTGCCTGAAATCAATCTACATAAACCGCTCTATGAAATCGCCCTATTTTCTTCCGCCGAGCTCAGATAGGATTCTAGAATCCCTAGAAGCGCCACGCCTAATTAAAACGAAGGGGATAATCTAAGGATATTGAAATGGAATGGAAGAGCGAGAGAGAGAGAGACAGAATGCCTATCGTCATCCTGCTCCTGTGGAGAGATTCCACATCTCGGGGCTCAAGGAGAGGAGGGGAGGAGAGGCGGATATTGTAACATCTCAAAGGTGCTTTTTTTTCAAGTTTACAAAATCTAAATCACTAAGGGTTTTGACACAGATTAACAGAAAAAGCTCCCTCCTGGTGGACCTGGTCTCAACTGTCACAGCTAGTACAGTCCCTGTTTAACTACTGTATATATAAGATAGATCTGTAAAGAGATATGTTTAATCTTAGTTGGAGGTATAGCCTACCTTGGTTTCGGTTAGCAACACCTAGGGATGAGACATTCTGCCGAACTGCATGCAATTGGGAGAAACCATAAATGATTAGGTGCACTGGCTATAGTGGACATCAGATGCACAGTAGAGGTTCTGCTAAGAGTTGACTGGTGGGACATATGTAGACAACTAGACATACATCTTCAGCATAGCTTTACTCAGAACATCTCATAACAACAGAATGACCATCAAGCCTATACGGGGACAAGCAGTAGTTGCATCCCAACACCAGATGTTGTCCCAGGGACATTGTATGTAATTGTGTAGTTTCATGGCTCACTTCAGTGTGTGCATCGATGGCAATGATGAATAAACATAACATAAAGAAAATCAAACAACAACAACTTGAGATTCTCTCTGATATGTAGTGGGATCATAACTTATGCAAACATGGTGGCTGGCTTAACTATGTACACTCTTAGAAAAAAGGGTTCCAAAAGGTTCTTTGAGGAGGGATAGGGTTCTACCAGGAACCGTTTTCATCGGAAGAACACTTTTTTCTGAAGACATGGGTTTTTTGTAAGGCAAAGAGTTCTACCTAGAACCTTTTTCATCTGAATACCTGTTTTTGGAAGAAAGGGTTCTTTGATGATTGTTTGGAGGGCCAGAAGGGAACCATTCTGAATCTGAATAAGCTTTTTTATTGTATTTTGTGGTACTATTAAAGTGCCTCAGCTTGATTGTTTATCTCAGTGTTTAAACTTTAACATCAGGAGTTTGAGAAACCTGATAAGATTACAATAATAGGTGTGAGAATATTTGTGCATGTATCTGGTATTCCCTTAATAATTTTACATATCCAGCCTCATCAGAAAGTATTCATAACCCTTGACTTATTCCAGATTTTGTTGTTCTTACAGTCTGAATTAAAATGAAATGTTTTTTTTCTCTCACTCATCTACACACAATACCCCATAATGTTAAAGTGAAAATATGTTTTCAGACATTTTTGCAAATATATTGAAAATAAAATACAGAAATATCTAATTTTTATAAGTATTGACACCTTTGGCAGCGATTACAGCTGTGCGTCTTTCTGGGTAAGCTTTGCAGACCTGGATTGTACAATATTTGCACATTATTCTACTTCAAATTCTTCAAGCTCTGTCAAGTTGGTTGTTGATCATTTCTAAACAGCCATTTTCAAGTCTTGCCATAGATTTTCAAGCCGATTTAAGTAAAAACTGTTACTAGGCCACTCAGGAACATTCACTGTCATCTTGGTAAGCAACTCCAGTGTATATTTGGCCTTGTGTTTAGGTTAATGTACTGCTGAAAGGTGAATTTGTCTCCCAGTGTCTGGTAGAAAGCAGACTGAACCAGGTTTTCTTCTAGGATTTTGCCTGTGCTTAGCTCTATTCTATATCCTAAAAAACTCCCTAGTTGTTGCCAATGACATAACATGATGCAGCCCCCACCATGCTTGAAAATATGAAGAGTGGTACTCAGTGATGTGTTGTTGGACTTGCCCTAAAAATAACGCGTTGTATTCAAGACATAAAGTTAATTTCTTTGCCACATTTTTTTCAGTTTTACTTTAGTGCCTTATTGAAAACAGGATGCATGTTTTGGAATATTTTTATTCTGTACATGCTTCTTTCTTTTCACTCTGTCATTTAGGTTAGTATTGTGGAATAACAACAATGTTATTGATCCATTCTCAGTTTTCTCCTATCACGGACATTACATTTCTTTTACATTTTTTATTGAAGTTTTATTTAACTAGGCAAGTCAGTTAAGAACAAATTCTTATTTACAATGATGGCCTACCGGAGAACAGTGGGTTAACTGTCTTGTTCAGGGGCAGATCAACAGATTTTTACCTTGCCAGCTCGGGAATTCGATCCAGCAACGTGCTAACCACTAGGCTACCTACCGCCCCAAAACTCTGTAACTGTTTTAAAGTCACCGTTGGCCTCATGATGAAATCCCTGAGCAGTTTCTTTCCTCTCCAGAGGAGAGGATGCCTGTAGGATGCCTGTAGTGACTGGATGTATTGATACACCATCCAAAGTGGAATTAATAGCTTCACCCTGCTCAAAGGGATATTAAATGTCTGTTTTATTTTTTTACCCATCTACCAATAGGTGCCCTTCTTTGCGAGGCCTTGGAAAACCTCCCTGGTCTTTGTGGTTGAATCTGTGTTTGAAATTCACTGCTCGACTGAGGGACTTTATAGATAATCTTATGTGTGGGGTACAGAAATGAGGTAGTCATTAAACAATTATGTTAAGCACTATTATTGCACACAGATTGAGTCTATGTAACTTATTAGGTGACTTGTTAAACACATTTTTAATCCTGAACTTATTTAAGCTTGCCATAACAAAAGAGTTGAATACTTATTGACACAAGACATTTCAGCATTTCATTTTTAATGAACACTACTAATACTACACTTTCACATTATGGAGTATTGTATGTAGGCCAGGCTGTAACACAACAAAATGTGGAAAAAGTCAAAGGGTGTGAATACTTTCTGAAGGCACTGTTTTTTTTTACCCACACAGCAAATTGGCCAGGTTTACCTAGTGTTGATTATTCAATGTAACATTTCTAGTGTTGATTCAGGAGTTAAATTACCTTAAACTAACTATCCAGTGAAAATCTCACTTTTAAAAGTTTATATTCTATACTTATTTTTGTGGTGAAAGCATAAACTGAAGATAAAACCCTTCAAAAACCCCACCTCAAACTTGTATCTCAAACAGGCCGTTTAAAAAATGCTTGCTATTTTGTCAGAGGATGATGTCATCCTCCTGCCAATCAGCGGTCTACTGGCATTTATATTTTGAATGACCGGTATACGCCCAGACCATTCTGTTGTTGGGGTACGCCCACACCATTCCAACACAGAAAAGCTGCTTTTAACAAACCTAATTAACAATTTCTGGAAGGAAAACTATTTAACTCATATTCTAATTAATTATAGGTCATATTTCATAGAAATCTGGAAACACTGGACAGTTACTTTAACACTCAGTGGTGTAAAATAAACTCTGGTGTTAATAACCAGAGTTGAGTGTGAGTGTGTCATTTTTACTGTGTAGAGAAAAACCACTCAAAACCTCGCCCATCATTATCATATTTCCCAGCTCACTCCTTTTGCAGATAGATTTTCAGAATTGTTCATTTTAATATCTGTGTTTTTGAATGTACATTGATTGGTTTATTCATCTTATGCTACACAAAAATAAATAAATACATTCTTAACTAAGTAGTTGGACTTATTGCACCCATTACTGAGGTGGTTGTTCCCGTTCAGATCATTTAGGCAGTCCTATTAATCAATCTTCCCTACAGTGGCAGTCATTCTGAATGCAGGTTTCTGGTGATATCCTCACTCTGGCTGGATTCCAATATCCAATAGGAATTACAAATCACTTTGCAGGCCAGCATAATGTGACATCCTGGCCTGATTTGGCCTGTAAACCAGGAGTTTCCTAACACCAATGTGTTAGGGTATAACTAGGCCCTCAACTAGGGCCTTGTCATAAAGAGTTACATTTTTAAGGCTGATGGAACTGTTCAGAGATTGTTCTAGGAAAAACCCATCAAAGATAAAAAGGTTCTTGGTAGAACCACAGGGGATTTTATGTAGAACCCTACATCAAGGGTTCTAGGTAGAACCCTCTGCAAAGCATTCTACCTATGACCAAAAAGGGTTCCCCTATGGGGACGAACCAAAGAACCCTGTATGGTTCTACTTAGCACCTTTTTTTTCCTAAGAGTGTATAGATAGAAAACTAAGTTGTCGCAGGCATTTTGTTTAATTCATCAAATTGACTATTCAATCAATATCTAATTACAGTGTATTTCTGGTCGAGGAATAACGATTAATACATAATGTGGTGTGTCAGGGGTTGGAATGACTGATAGTTGTGGTGTACTGTAACCTAATTACATACAATTCTGTATTTCCATGGTGGGGGAAATACTGGCGGTGTTTGGTGGTTGTGGTTGGTCGGTTGGTTCGGTGATGGAGTTGTCTTAAGTCAAGCAGAGACAGAAGGAAAGGCTAGTCATGTATTCTAGTATTTTAATCCACCACGAAAGCATCACCAAGTCTCTGTGTCGCAGTATCACTGACTTCAGCGTGATCATGTGATCATTGGCCGGTGATTAGTGTCCGGTGGTGTCACAGCAAGCAACTTAACTACTGTGCCATTGGATAGTGAGCATTACCGTGTGTTGTGTCTAATCGTTTGTAATACATTCAGATTTGATAAGGATATGGGTAATTCATGGGTTTGGGTATGCATGCACTCAGGCACACAGACGTACAGTCAGTATATACTGTAGTGTTTGACTGATTGAGTTACTATCCAAAACCCTCTCCATGACAGCCCCATAACTGACAAAGTACATAGTATGTCATGTCAGTCCTAAATAAATTGTTCAGCACTATTGGCCAGAATCCAATATTGGCCAGCAAGTTATTTATTGAAAGTATTTAGGGGTTTTGGATTGTTATCAGGAGAATATGTTCTGTTGAGATATTGATCAGTAACTGTGCTGGGAAGTTCTGTTTCACAGGATAAGGAGAAAAAACGAACAAATGAAAGAACAGATAGAAAGGATGCACTGCTTCATTTTATATCGACCAAGGAATAATGTTTGTGAAATCCAGAAATCAAAGTGACAACACAAATACTTCCTTCATTGGATAAAAAATACAATAAATTGACATGTGGAGTATTTTCTTCTCATTGGCGTCATAATTAGAGGTATTTGATTAGAGAAATTAGAGCATTACTTCGATCCAATAAGTATGACATCTGTTCTTCTATTAGTTATTAGGGCGAGGGAGAATACAGGTAAGCCGTGCTTAATGAGAAGTGACGGATTATAATCAATGCTGCTGTCATAATTAAATGAAATCTCGCAGAGCCCAGAATCGTTTTTATTTTCATTTAAACTTTGCTTTAATGGCTGCATTAGGGCAATTCTGGCTGGCTTAATCAACTTGAAATAGAATTGAGAAAAAGTCAATAAAGAATTAAATTACCTTCAAACAACAATATGAAAAGTGCAGTGTTTTCTGTTTGCTGTTCTGTCCTCAAGGACATTTAGCTGTGCTCTGGTTGGTTCTTTTGTATTTGAGAGGACATAGCTACATACACACAATTTCAGTTTGGTTTACCCCAACTTCATCCTTGGTGTGTCTACACTACCACACCTGGGTAGTGTTTCATGTTGTGGTAGTTATGGGGGTGCGTCTGCTGGTGTAAAGAAAGACAGACAGCATTTCGTGAGTGTTTCAATACCTACAGGCCTGGTCTGAATGAACCGTTACGGACTTGGCCATCGTCAGTCAGTCAGTGAGTGTGTCCTTTCTGTGAGTCCCACAGACA
Source organism: Salmo trutta (assembly GCF_901001165.1). Taxonomy (NCBI): domain Eukaryota; kingdom Metazoa; phylum Chordata; class Actinopteri; order Salmoniformes; family Salmonidae; genus Salmo; species Salmo trutta. Next base: position 20,296,539 of record NC_042958.1, read on the forward strand.
GACAGACAGACAGACAGGCTGTAATACAGACACTCCCCACTAAGAGAGAGAGCAGCCGTTGGTGATGGTCTGACTAGGTGTGGGGTTGGGTTGGGGAGGAGCTAGCGAGGGGGTGACATGTGAGTGGTGCATGTACAGCATATACAGTATATATATATGTATGGAGAACATGCATGCAGCATATGTATAGAGCATTGGTCATGCACAGGCAGGAGACAACACTGAACACATTCAGCTCTCTAAGATTGGGGGTTTCGGGTAGAGGGAGGGAGGGAGGGGGGTCCACTTGGTTCTATGCTAATTTCTGACATCAAATGTTTCAGAAATTTCATGACAAACTGGTTATTGTTTGGATAAAATTATCGGTTTACGTTTACGGTAGTTTGACATCAGTTGTGGTTACTGTTGTGGTTCAAAGTTGTGGTTTGAAGTTCATCGCCAACTAGCCGACCAGACAATATGCTGATACCATTGTAAATGCTGATCATAGCTACATCCCAATACTTATAAACAGCTTCCTTTCCTTGTCTCTTTCCCTTCATGAATGCTGACACATAAAAGGACTGGGTAGGTCTGGTAGCCATATTGCTCTAACCTATATAGTCCTTTAGATATCTGCAGTCATGGAGATACAGCCAGGAATCAAAGAGAGGAAACCATTCAAGACTAATGGGATGCTGTCCATCTTAGCTGATTTGTGTCTCTTGGTTTTTTCCCCCATAGTGGGGGGGCTAACTAGGGACTGCAACTCAGGAGAATTCCACATCAATCAATATGCCGATTGATAGGTGGATTGATGTGGAATGGGCTGGGGCTCTGAATGCACTTTGACTTGTTCAATACCTGTGTAAGTCTGAAATGACACCCCCGATTCCCTACATAGTGGACCAATTTTAACCAGGGCCCATAGATCTCTGGTCAAAAGTAGTGCACTGTAGAGGGAAAAGGGTGCCATTTCAGACGCAGGCTTGGTGTGTGCGTCTCCTGTTATTTTCCTGAGGTGCAGTCCCAGCTGGCTGCTGTGGTAACACCAGACTACGTCTCTAGACGTCTCTCTGTGCTCCAGGGGCGACTGGCTGCAGCAGATAATATCCAGCGCTCATATTAAACTGACCTCGCTGACATTATTCCACCACTGAGATCCAGGCACTTTCATAAACTCTATATGCCATTTATGTATAATGCATAGGGGCAAAAACATGTTTTGTATGCATGCACAGGTGTCTGGCTGCTATCTAGGCTTATCTTGTTGAAGGTGAATTAGTCCACCTCCACACTGAGCAATTCTAGACAATATGGCAGAGAGCTATTGCTATTTCCTTCAGGGGGGAAAACAACAGGGAATTAGACTAACCCTGGCATAATGAACATTTCCAAACCAATTATGACTGATCCTTCACTTAATGAATAATGGAGGACCTAAATCAGAAATGAACATTTAAAACCAAGTGGACTTTAGGGAGGGGTATGATAAGACATAGCAAAGCATCAAGCAGTTTCTGGGTTTTCTTTTCTGCTTTGAATTTACTTACTAACTGGACCAATGCTATTGGGGATACCTGCAAGACAAAGACAAAACACAGTTGACATTGAGAGATTAGTCATGTACATTTCATTCTACTTTAACAAACTGTAAATTGCAGTTTAGGACATTGTTTGTATTCATTTAAAAACATCGAATGTAATCTTGTAAACAGCAGATAAATGAGGAAATATTACCCCGACGCACCCACATACACTCACACAAGATAACACAGAGACACACCAGACTAAATAAAAAAAAAAAACACCTGATTTTGGACAAACTTTATCCCAACAGTGTCTTGCTCTGTAGTTGAGCGTAGACATTAGTTTTATCATTATCCCAGTCTGTCGATACAACCGACCGACTGTCTGATGTGCCAGCTCCCGCTCTGAACAGATAACACAGTCAGACAGACACATCCCCATGGCGACCAGATCTTTCACACAGCAGACTATTTGCCCTGCATAGATCTCAGAGACTCACTGAGGTTTATAGACCAGCACGGTCCCAGGCTGACGAATGTGACTGACTGAGTCTTAAAAGTCCTCATAAATCCCACAGTAGTAGAGAATCAATTGGTGGTGGATATTTGGATCATGTTGATGTGATGTTTAGTAATAAAATCAATTGGTGGTGGATATTTGGATCATGTCGATGTGATGTCTTGTTATGATGAGGTACGCTGGGTTGTTGGTGACACGTAGATTTAGCGTTTTTCTAATTTGTCCGTTTGCACTATACTCCTCTCTGAGCGCCTCCCCCTATGAGGGCATTTGTCTGTCTGTTAGTGTCTGTCTGTCGCGTAAACAAACAACAACAAACAAGCCGTAACAACAGGAAGGGGCGCCACGCTGCGCTCTGCAAATGGAGGAAATAAATAATAAAACCATAGATAAATAAATAAACAAGGTCTGGCTGGGTTCTCTCTCTCTCTGTGTCTCCATCGCACATCTTCCCCCAAACACTGAGGAGATATGGAGACATCTGTGATCTGTTGTCTTTTATTACTCCTTTATCAAATGGAGGCCTCTCAGTCGTTCAGTCAACAGCGCTTGGTGTGCCTGGAGGATTACCTCATCATTCTCCTTCTGTCTACAAAGGGGGTCTGCATAACATAATGTGTATGTGTATGTGTGTGTGTGTGTTTGTGCCTGCTAGTGTGTGTATGTGTTTTTGTGTGTCTGCATGTCCACACACGTGTGTGTGTGTGTGTGTTTGTGTGCAAGCAAGCAAGCTCTGGCCAGCCATAAGCCATCGATCCACCTCACATCATCTAATCTCTCTCTCTCTCTCTGATCCCTGCTCGACAGGCATAGTTAGGAGCCAAATGTATGACTTATTGGAGAGGTGTGTGGGGAGTGGGGAGGCAGGAGGCAGACAGGTAGATGAACACAGAATAGTAGTAGACTCTTGAGGCAGACTACCTGAGAGGGAAAGGACACCAACCAGAGAAGGGCACAGCAAATGCGCACACACACACGCACACATACACGCACGCACGCACACACACACACACACATTACGCAATCTTATTCAGTGAATCACAGCTGAAAAGAAAGAATGCTGACTTCTGATACTTCCTGATACTTCCTGATCCTTCCCGATACTTCTTTCATAGAGAATAAAGATGAGAGGTTTCAAAGCCCAGTGGTAGGACTAAATGTTTAGCTTATACAACAAGTATTGAAAGAAATGCAATATTCAAACTGTACAGTATATCTGTTATTTTTATTGCATATAGGAATAACTGAGCCTAGGTGAATCGGGTATGTAGGTATTAAAGAGTTTTGTCATGTTATGTTGCTAGTAGATGATAAACACAGATAGCCAGCTATCTAAGTGCTCCGGGCCCATGCAAAAGGAACTGTCCCACACACAGATCTAGCATGGAGTTTGGGGATGGAATAAGCTAGCAAGCTACAACAACTCCATCAACAGAATACTGCACATTTAGCGGAAATAAATGGTTAAAAAAACCTATTGGATTGTTTATTTCAAGGTATGTCTTTATTTTTGCTGAACTACCTGATCTTCATTGGCCGATATAAACTAGCAGGATTATCATGGTAGCCAGTCAGTGTTCGGGTTAGCCATTATACCTGCGAGCTGTATACATTTTTTTTGTTTGTTGCCGATACAGAATAAATCAATCACAGGATATGGTCAGATGATAAGTTGGCTTCATTCAGAAACAAGGATTTGGGATGATGTGGGTCTTCACCGCCTTATGTGAACTAAGGCTTCACTCCTGCTCATGTCGTGCTCCTATTTACATGTACAGTTGAAGTCGGAAGTTTACATTTACTTAGGTTGGAGTCCTTAAAACTCGTTTTTCAACCACTCCACAAATTTCTTGTTAACAAACTATAGTTTTGGCAAGTCGGTTAGGGCATCTACATTTTTCCAACAATTGTTTACAGACAGATTATTTCACTCATAATTCACTGTATCACAATTCCAGTGGGTCAGACGTTTACATACACTAAGTTGACTCTGCCTTTAAACAGCTTGGAAAATTCAAAAAAATGATGTCATGGCTTTAGAAGCTTCTGATAGGCTAATTGACATAATTTGAGTCAATTGTGGAGGTGTACCTGTGGATGTATTTCAAGGCCTACCTTGCTTGACATCATGGGGGAATCAAAAGACCCACTGGGAATGAGATGAAAGAAATAAAAGATGAAAGAAATAATTATCTCTACTATTATTATGACATTTCACATTCTTAAAATAAAGTGGTGATCCTAACTGACCTAAAACAGGGAATGTTTACTCGGATTAAATGTCAGGAATTGTGAAAAACTGAGTTTGAATGTATTTGGCTAAGGTGTATGTAAACTTCCCACTTCAACTGTATGTCACTTACCCGAACACTTTTCCGACTTGATAAAATACACATTTCTCCCAAAATACACATTTTATATGTCGTATTCGGACTTTTAGTTGAAAGGATGAAACTAATCAGAATGTTTAACAGCAACCTAATTCTGTAATCTTCCCTTTAATTATTCTAAATAAATATTGGAAAATGATTTAGAGCCGAGGGGATATGCATAAGCCCTCATAGTTTATTGTTCTTATATTAAGTATTTTACTTTATTGGAACATTTTCAGTTTAGTTTATTTTAATTGTTTTATTGCAACCATCAATCCCAAAATACAGGTAGAGACTAAACTATATTATTTCTAAGTAAATCTATTCAGAGTAGAATTTAAATTGCATTACATTGAAATGTAGCACTTTGTCCATCAGGCTACTTACCTCTAAAACATCCATTTGATGAATTAACGGTTGTCAATACAAGAAACACATTCAATCCTCAACTTCACACAATTTAGGGTATTCATCCAACAACCTTTTCTACGCCAGGTCACGGCCAGAGCAGCATTGCCTGTCAATGTAATTATTATACCTATGAACAACTAGCAGGCAGGAAAGCAGATGTTGAAGATTGTATGTCGCTTCATTACATTAACTTTCAATTACCATCATTTCCAATCCCCTTCACCTGCCCCTATTCCCAATTACTAGTCATAACAGAATCTATGTGTGTGTGTGTGTATGAGTGTATGTGTGTGTGTGTGTGTGTGTGTCTCTGCATCTCTCCATTATGCTCCATAACATAATCTAATTGTGCACAGGAAGAGCATTAGTGTGCTTATGTTTATGGAGCGCTCCATAGATTTTTATGATCTCCACTTCTCAGTCTCTTCTCAGTCTCTCAGAGGTCACTTCTCACTCTTCTTAGTCTCTCAGAGGTCACTTCTCAGTCTCTCAGAGGTCACTTCTCAGTCTCTTCTCAGTCTCTCAGAGGTCACTTCTCAGTCTCTCAGAGGTCACTTCTTAGTCTCTCAGAGGTCACTTCTCAGTCTCTCAGAGGTCACTTCTCAGTCTCTTCTTAGTCTCTCAGAGATCACTTCTCAGTCTCTTCTTAGTCTCTCAGAGGTCACTTCTCAGTCTCTCAGAGGTCACTTCTCAGTCTCTTCTCAGTCTATCAGAGGTCACTTCTCAGTCTCTTCTTAGTCTCTCAGAGGTCACTTCTCTGTCTCTTCTCAGTCTTTCAGAGATCACTTCTCTGTCTCTTCTTATTCTCTCAGAGATCACTTCTCTGTCTCTTCTTAGTCTCTCAGAGGTCACTTCTTATTCTCTCAGAGGTCACTTCTCTGTCTCCCCTTAGTCTCTCAGAGGTCACTTCTCTGTCTCCCCTTAGTCTCTCAGAGATCACTTCTCTGTCTCTTCTCAGTCTCTCAGAGGTCACTTCTTATTCTCTCAGAGATCACTTCTCTGTCTCTTCTCAGTCTCTCAGAGGTCACTTCTCAGTCTCTTCTTAGTCTCTCAGAGGTCACTTCTCAGTCTCTTCTTAGTCTCTCAGAGATCACTTCTCTGTCTCTTCTCAGTCTCTCAGAGGTCACTTCTTATTCTCTCAGAGATCACTTCTCTGTCTCTTCTCAGTCTCTCAGAGATCACTTCTCTGTCTCTTCTTCTCAGAGGTCACTTCTCTGTCTCTTCTTAGTCTCTCAGAGGTCACTTCTTAGTCTCTCAGAGGTCACTTCTCAGTCTCTTCTTAGTCTCTCAGAGGTCACTTCTCTGTCTCCCCTTAGTCTCTCAGAGGTCACTTCTCAGTCTCTCAGAGGTCACTTCTCAGTCTCTTCTTAGTCTCTCAGAGGTCACTTCTCAGTCTCTTCTTAGTCTCTCAGAGGTCACTTCTCAGTCTCTTCTTAGTCTCTCAGAGGTCACTTCTCTGTCTCCCCTTAGTCTCTCAGAGGTCACTTCTCAGTCTCTCAGAGATCACTTCTCAGTCTCTTCTTAGTCTCTCAGAGGTCACTTCTCTGTCTCTTCTTAGTCTCTCAGAGGTCACTTCTTAGTCTCTCAGAGGTCACTTCTCAGTCGCTTCTCAGTCTCTCAGAGGTCACTTCTCAGTCTCTTCTCAGTCTCTCAGAGGTCACTTCTCTGTCTCTTCTCAGTCTCTCAGAGATCACTTCTCAGTCTCTTCTCAGTCTCTCAGAGGTCACTTCTCAGTCGCTTCTCAGGCTCTCAGAGGTCACTTCTCAGTCGGAGGTCACTTCTCAGTCTCTTCTCAGTCTCTCAGAGGTCACTTCTTAGTCTCTCAGAGTTCACTTCTCAGTCACTTCTCAGTCTCTCAGAGATCACTTCTCAGTCACTTCTCAGTCTCTCAGAGGTCACTTATCAGTCTCTTCTCAGTCTCTCAGAGGTCACTTCTCTGTCTCTTCTCAGTCTCTCAGAGGTCACTTCTTATTCTCTCAGAGATCACTTCTCTGTCTCTTCTCAGTCTCTCAGAGGTCACTTCTCAGTCTCTTCTTAGTCTCTCAGAGGTCACTTCTCTGTCTCTTCTTAGTCTCTCAGAGGTCACTTCTTAGTCTCTCAGAGGTCACTTCTCAGTCTCTTCTTAGTCTCTCAGAGGTCACTTCTCTGTCTCCCCTTAGTCTTTCAGAGGTCACTTCTCAGTCTCTCAGAGGTCACTTCTCAGTCTCTTCTTAGTCTCTCAGAGGTCACTTCTTAGTCTCTCAGAGGTCACTTCTCAGTCTCTTCTCAGTCTCTCAGAGGTCACTTCTCTGTCTCTTCTCAGTCTCTCAGAGATCACTTCTCAGTCTCTTCTCAGTCTCTCAGAGGTCACTTCTCAGTCGCTTCTCAGGCTCTCAGAGGTCACTTCTCAGTCTCTTCTCAGTCTCTCAGAGGTCACTTCTCAGTCGCTTCTCAGTCTCTCATAGGTCACTTCTCAGTCGGAGGTCACTTCTCAGTCTCTTCTCAGTCTCTCAGAGGTCACTTCTTAGTCTCTCAGAGTTCACTTCTCAGTCACTTCTCAGTCTCTCAGAGATCACTTCTCAGTCACTTCTCAGTCTCTCAGAGGTCACTTATCAGTCTCTTCTCAGTCTCTCAGAGGTCACTTCTCTGTCTCTTCTCAGTCTCTCAGAGGTCACTTCTTATTCTCTCAGAGATCACTTCTCTGTCTCTTCTCAGTCTCTCAGAGGTCACTTCTCAGTCTCTTCTTAGTCTCTCAGAGGTCACTTCTCTGTCTCTTCTTAGTCTCTCAGAGGTCACTTCTTAGTCTCTCAGAGGTCACTTCTCAGTCTCTTCTTAGTCTCTCAGAGGTCACTTCTCTGTCTCCCCTTAGTCTCTCAGAGGTCACTTCTCAGTCTCTCAGAGGTCACTTCTCAGTCTCTTCTTAGTCTCTCAGAGGTCACTTCTTAGTCTCTCAGAGGTCACTTCTCAGTCGCTTCTCAGTCTCTCAGAGGTCACTTCTCAGTCTCTTCTCAGTCTCTCAGAGGTCACTTCTCTGTCTCTTCTCAGTCTCTCAGAGATCACTTCTCAGTCTCTTCTCAGTCTCTCAGAGGTCACTTCTCAGTCGCTTCTCAGGCTCTCAGAGGTCACTTCTCAGTCTCTTCTCAGTCTCTCAGAGGTCACTTCTCAGTCTCTTCTCAGTCTCTCAGAGGTCACTTCTCAGTCGCTTCTCAGTCTCTCATAGGTCACTTCTCAGTCGGAGGTCACTTCTCAGTCTCTTCTCAGTCTCTCAGAGGTCACTTCTTAGTCTCTCAGAGTTCACTTCTCAGTCACTTCTTAGTCTCTCAGAGTTCACTTCTCAGTCACTTCTCAGTCTCTCAGAGGTCACTTATCAGTCTCTTCTCAGTCTCTCAGAGGTCACTTCTCAGTCGGAGGTCACTTCTCAGTCTCTTCTCAGTCTCTCAGAGGTCACTTCTCAGTCTCTCAGAGGTCACTTCTCAGTCTCTTCTTAGTCTCTCAGAGGTCCCTTCTCAGTCTCTTCTTAGTCTCTCAGAGGTCCCTTCTCTGTCTGGCATTTGGTGTGTCATACTGGTCTCTGACTTGTGGTCAGACTCATTCAGGTGGAACAAATGTAAATGTATGCCTTTTTCGATTATGAATTGAATGTCATTGAGAAAACAGAAAGGTGTCATAATGTATTTTTCCCGCAAACCCCCTTTCTGAATTTAAAAGTAATCTAAGAAGTAATCATCCTGTAATCAAAAGTATCTGTAATCTAAATGAAATATTAAAACTGGTAAAGTTATTTATTATAGTTCCAGTTTTTTGGTAATTAGATTACATGTTTGTTGGTGGTTGGCTCTTTCTTCCCCCCTGACTGTCTTTTTTTTTCAGTCATTGCAGTGATAGTAGAATACCTATTTGTGTCATTGCAGTGATAGTAGAATACCTATTTGTGTCATTGCAGTGATAGTAGAATGCCTATTTGTGTCATTGCAGTGATAGTAGAATGCCTATTTGTGTCATTGCAGTGATAGTAGAATGCCTATTTATGTCATTGCAGTGATAGTAGAATGCCTATTTGTGTCATTGCAGTGATAGTAGAATGCCTATTTGTGTCATTGCAGTGATAGTAGAATGCCTATTTATGTCATTGCAGTGATAGTAGAATACCTATTTGTGTCATTGCAGTGATCGTAGAATACCTATTTGTGTCATTGCAGTGATAGTAGAATGCCTATTTATGTCATTGCAGTGATCGTAGAATACCTATTTGTGTCATTGCAGTGATAGTAGAATGCCTATCTGTGTCATTGCAGTAGAATGCTAGTAGAATACCTGCAAGCCTCATTATGTTTGTTTCAACAGAACCCCATCCTGACCTTCGCCAGGTCTTTGTCCCTGTGTCTACCTGGACCATCCACAACAGCTTATCTTCTACATTTCCACCGCAGGTAAAGTTGGTAATTACTTTCCCTGGCTGTCATCATTTCACAGACAATGGCAAGACAAAGGAGCTTATTGTGGACAACAGGAAATAAAGGTCTGAACACAGCCCATTCACATCGACAGGGCTCTAGTGGAACGAGTGGAGAGCTTCAAGTTCTTCGGTGTATACATCACTAAGGACCTATCGCGGTCCAAACACACCAACAGAGTCCTGAAGAGGGCACGACAATACCTCCTCTGCCTCGGGAGGTTGAAAAGATTTGGCATGGGCCCTCAGATCCTCAAAACGTTTGACAGCTGCCCCACTGAGAGCATCTTGACTGGTTTCATCACAACTTGGTATGGCAACTGCTCGGCATCTGACCGCAAGACGCTACAGTGGGTAGTGCGTATGGCCAAGTACATCACTGGGGCCGAGCTCCCTGCCACCCAGGACCGCTATACCAGGCAGTGTCAGAGGAAGGCCCTAAAAATTGTCAATGACTCCAGCCACCTAAGTCATAGACTGTTCTCTCTGCTACGACACCACTAGCGGTACCAGTGCACCAAGTCTGGGACCAAAATGCTCCTGAACAGCTTCTAACCCCAAGCCATAAGACTGCTGAACAGTTCATCAAATGGCTCCCGGAACTATTTACATTGACCCCCTTTATAATAACCTTTTTGTTGCACTGGCTCTATCTCCTTCTCCGGCACAGTCGGTATAGTAGTGACAGGCACCAGTAACCGGTTTGGATGGAGGTTTGGATGGAGGGAAGTTTGCCGATCCGTGCTACGGAAAAAGCAGCAGACATAATTTGATTGAATTCCTCTGGAGACGAATTCCAGCCTGCCCCCATCCTGAACACTCTCAACACTCGACCGCCTACATCTAAATGTCTTGCGGGGGAAAGGGGAATAGATCTATATCGAAGGTGGCAAGTGGTAAAGTGCATGTGTGCCGAGTTCGGAGGCACAGCTAAGATTCCGGGAATGAGGCACACAGAGACAGAATCCTGAGACGGAAGAAACAAATATTTGAAAGAAAGATTACCGTCGCAGCTGCAGCGAGCGAGATGTTGGTAAGGCAAAGTAAACAAGCCGGGTCTCGGGGGGGGGGGGGGGGGGAATAGAGGAAGCGATAGAGAGAATGGAGAAAGAGAGAGAGAGAGAGAGAATGAAACGACAATAGAGGAGTGGGAACAGGATCCGCAAAGTCAGGAGACAATGCAAATAGCAGAGAGGAAACAGAGTAAAGCATCAACACCTAAAGAGGAGAGGGAAGATAAAGAACAGAGGGATGGGGGGAGTGTTTGGATACAGAACTAGAACGCTGTATAATTAAATAATGCAGGGAGGGAAGGAGGGAGAGAGGCAGGGAGGAGAGGGAGGGGGTGGTGAAGTGGGAGAGAGAGATTGAGGGAGCGAGGGAGGCAGGGAAAGAGGGAGCGGAGAGCTCTTCTCTTCCCATCTCTGTGTAGACAATGGCCACCTAGGCCTTTAGGTATCACTAATTACTGTATCCATGGTACCACTCCAGACACGCTGCTGCAGACACCCTTCATTATAGCAGCTAGGGCTCAGGACCAGGCTGGGCTGGCTGCTTAAACAGGGACAGACTGCGTTCAACCACTGACGGCAGCAGGAAATATAGTACCAGGCAACATGTTATAGGTGGTTTATGTTGATCTGTTGAAGTGGGATATATCCCACTGTGTGGAAAGATTCGTAGGAAACAATAGTGTATTTTCCTTCTAAATCTACATTTTGGCTGACTTGTTTTGCCATGTAATCCATTACAGCTACTAGTTACCTGTCCAAAACTGTAATCAGTAACATAACTTTTAGATTATCCAAACTCAGTAATGATTACTTTTGGATTACTTCCCTTAAGAGGCATTAGAAGAAGACAAAAAGGATCCATCAAACACATTTGGTGTGTCATCATAGTGGTCTCTGACTTGTGGTCAGACTCGCTCAGCTGGAACAAACTTTAATGCTTAAAACGTATGCTTAAAATGCTGAATTTAATGCCATTGAGAAGACAGAAAGGTGTCATAATGCATTTTCGCAAACACCCTTTCAGAAAACGCCCTTTCAGAAAACACCCTTTCAGAAAACACCCTTTCAGAAAACACTGTTTCTGAAAGGGGTGGTAGGTAGCCTAGTGGTTAGAGCATTGGGCCAGTAACTGAAAGGTTGCCAGATGAAATGCCTGAGCTGACAAGGTAAAAATCTGTCTTTCTGCCCCTAAACAAGGCAGTTAACCCACTGTTCCCCAGGAGGCCGTCATTGTAAATAAGAATTTGTTCTTAACTGACTTGCCTAACAAAGTTCAGTATGAAGTGATTGTGTTAGCGGTGTTATTGGCTAGCTCCTCTGAACAAGTGTCCTGACGACAGAACACATTTTTTTATGGCAGGTGAAATTGCACATCATTAACACATTATTATGGATGTATCCAAATAAATGTCACTAGAAAACAGCTTAAACAAATGCAAAGGGAGCTACTTTGCTGTTATTCTGTCTGCACTGTTTGACATGACTGTAAGTTAGCTGTAGTTGGCAATCTAGCAAGCAAGGGAAAATCATTTTGCCAGCCGGTATGGTAATGGAACACTTAGAATGAAAGACTGGGTCACGGTCCATATATTTTTTTTGTTTTACCTTTATTTAACTAGGCAAGTCAGTTAAGAACAAACTCTTATTTTCAATGACGGCCTAGGAACAGTGGGTTAACTGCCTTGTTTAGGGGCAGAACAACAGATTTTTACCTTGTCAGCTCAGGGATTTGATCTTGCAACCTTTCGGTTACTAGTCCAACCTTTCGGTTACTAGTCCAACGCTCCAACCACTAGGCTACGCTGCCGCCCCAATACAGAACAAAAATACTTAACGACTGGGTCGCGTCTCTGGCAACCGAACCAGTAGAACTAACTAGCTGGCTTGGGTAGCAACATTAGATTTGTGTCAGGAATATATCTTGTGGAAGGATGAAATAGTATGAATAAATTCATCAAAATAACGTTTTTAATGAAAATATGTCAATCACTATTTGAATAGGTTAGTAACAATAAGAGAATAAGACCCTTAAGTGATATTGCCCTCGAAGCCGGTGTTTGGAGGATATATTGGCACGGGGTTGTTAAGTCGTCTGAACACCGGCTTCTCGGGCATTATTACTTAAACTTCTTATTCTCTTATTACCATCATGCTGAACCACACCATTGGATTCAACAGTGAATAACACTGCTGTGACATCTGGTTGTTATGCGTTATTGTACACTAATTACAGAAGCAGAATGGTTTGCTCCTATTGTGACTGTCACCTCCTCCAGATACATGCTACAGTATTGCTGGTTAGGGGTTGGTAAGTCTGTTTTAAAACATATATACACTACCTGTTAAAGCTGCATGACTACTGTGTCTCTTCAACAGAGCCCATCGTTTGGAGTAGGGGCTGATTCCAGATCTGCACTTAGTGAAACTTCACCCCCAGAATCCATTGTACAATACAGTGCATGATCAGGCTCGGGACAAATCTTCCTAGATCCTGTTAGCACACTAGTGTACTTTACCCTGATAGGGAAGACTACTGTAACAGAGTTATTCAATGCTAACCTATTAAACTCTGACCCCCTCTGGTGGCATTCATATCGAAAGCGCTAAAATCAATAAGTCACATAAAAGCTGATATCAGTTAGACGGCTTTGGCTTGCCTTTCCCCACGGACCAGGGTCTGTCACGGAGGAGGAGTAGAGGAATCCCTACAAATCCACCCGGGGATGTGTGTGTGTGTGTGTGTGTGTGTGTGTGTCCATGGGGGACACGCCTGCCTCTGACTACTTTGATCTGAGCTCATTTACAACTCCTCTCGGCAAGATGTGAAGCTTTACATGTGGCTCCTAATCCTGAGGAATTAGAGATCAGAGGTGGGTTCGATACGACCGAGGAGCGTTTGGTACGACCGCACGTGTCGCTGACCACAGAACTGCCGTCCAACACGGACCACAAGGCAGGGAAGTGTGACGCAATAGAGAGCCTGATAGACCTTACATGATTTGTACTTACCATAGTTTTTTTAATGTGGGGGGTGGTTCCTGAGAAAGGCTATAACGTTGATGGTGTGTTTACGGTACGGATATCAAGAGGCCATCATTTCAAACTGTCTACTTTAGACCTGAGGTGTATCCATGACAACAGTGATCTCCTTATCATTCTCTGTGGATAGATCTGAACGCTTGACCACTCCCATGGTTGTTTTACGGACATTCAACATAACAACATAATCCATTAACAATGTTGCCTAACAATGCTTAGACATGTGGAATGTGGTATGATACAGCACATACATGTTTAACGTTTCACTGGTTTTACGATTGCATGCCTCTGAGAATACAAAACATTAAGGACTCCTGCTCTTTCCATGACAGACTGACCAGGTGAATCCAGGTGAAAGCTATGATCCCTTATTGATGTCACTTGTTAAATCCACTTCATTCAGTGTAGATGAAGGGGAGGAGACAAGTTAAATAATAGTTTTTAAACCTTGAGACAGTTGAGACATGGATTGTGTATGTGTGCTATTCAGAGGGTGAATGGGCAAGACAGAAGATTTAAGTGCCTTTGAACGGGGTATGTTAGTAGATGTTTGTTTCAAGAGCTGCAACACTGCTGGGATTTTCACTCTCAAACATTTCCTGTGTGTGTATCAAGAATGGTCCAGCCAACTTGACACAACTGTGTGAATCATTGGAGTCAACATGGGCCAGCATCCCTGTGGGACGCCTAAGACACCTTGTAGAGTCCATGCCACGACGAATTGAGGCTGTTCTGAGGGGGGTGCAACTCAATATTAGGAAGGTGTTCCTAATATTTTGTACACTCAGTGCAGTTTTACACACTGTAACCTGCCTCTAGAACAGTCTTCACAGTTTTCACAGCTCACCAAGCTAGCCTTTTCAGTTCCAGTCTAGTTCCCCCATTTGAGGAAGAAAGGCTTGAGACCCACTACACCACTATCCTCCATCTTTCTCCCTTGCAACCCCTCGCCCTAGAAGAATGAACTGCCATGGGTAATTCTCCAACTGATCCCTCTCCTTCTCTCTTCACTGACACACGGAAAGAGGGGTTAGAGAGAAGTAAAGAGAGAGAAAGAGAGAGAGAGAGAGCGAGAGAAAGTAAGAGGGAGAGAGAGAGAGAAAGTAAGAGGGAGAGAGAGAGTGAGAGCGGGAGAGAGGGAGGGAGAAAGGGAGGGAGAGAGCGAGAATATTCCGAGGCCCCAGAAGGCAGAGTTATCCGTGACAGAGAGTGATGCCCACTTCCCATCCCTCCATCTCACCCGTCCCTTCCTTTCTCCATCACTTTCCCTCATTCACTCGGTCAGAAAGAACAAGCTTTTCTTCTTTTCCTTGTCGACTCTGTAGATTTGACACGGTAACATATGTGTCGAATCATCCACTGTATCACCGTCCTCTAACATGATTCATCGATCTCGTTACCACTTCACACGACTTGATGTGTATCATAAAAATAAATTAAATCCTAATTAAATGTTTGATTTTGACAAATTTCTCTGTATAGGACAGCGATATGCTCGATAGGTTGGGGGGGCATTTAGACAGAGTTGTGAAATTGTCTGTGATTGCTTTTGAAATTACAAACAGCATAAGGTGCTTTTTCTGTTAGTATCATGCGTTTTCTTTATTCCAAGGGGAAGGGCACGCGTTCTTAAACCTCATAGTATTACTGCATTATGGATTTTTTCATAAAGTATAATAATGTACTTTACGGTAAGACTGTCTTTTATCATGAGGGTGAAGGGGACTGTGTGTGTGTGTGTGTGTGTGTGTGTGTGTGTGTGTGTGTGTGTGTGTGTGTGTGTGCGTGTATGTGTGTGTGAGTCCACACACACCCACCCACATTGGCATTTTTAATAATGTGCTGTCAATCTCAGTCTCAGAATGACCATTTTGCTAACACTCCCTAAGACTCATAACTCTCTCCACCTGGGAGGGAGAATACTTTTTTTACATCATCACCCAGCAGCAAAGAGATCACTAATGGAGAAAAACATCCAGCCAAACGCAATAACAGACCTGCCTATGATAAACCCTACAGGCTCAGAAATGCCAACACAATCAAACCATCACCAACAGCATCAAAAAATGACTGGTTGTGCCTTCAACGTGTCCTTGGCAATAATGATCCTCTCTCTTCCTTTTCTTCTGGGTATTCAGTAACCCCCTGTCTATGTTAAAATGGCAACTTGCCCTATAAGGTGTGTCTCAGAGGCATATGCCAGTTATTTGACAGCGCTAGCTGGCTGCCGTCTGGCCAAACAGGGTTTATGGCGGAGGAGGGGAGGAGGGTGGTACAGAAGGAAGCATCTGCCACCTGTGTGTGTGTGTGTGTGTGTGTGTGTGTGTGTGTGTGTGTGTGTGTGTGTATCCGTGGGGCCGTGTCTCTCTCTCTCTCTGTGTGTGTGTGTGTGTGTGTGTGTGTGTGTGTGTCCATGGGGGACACGTCTACCTCTGACTACTTTGATCTGAGCTCATTTACAACTCCTCCCTGCTAGATGTGAAACAGACCTTACGTCTGGCCAAACAAGGCTTATAGGGGAGGAGGGTGGTAAAGAAGGAAGCTCCTGCCACACTCTGGACACACACACACACACGCACACACACACACACACACACACACACACACACACACACACACACACACACACAGTTTCCTAAAGAAGCTCCCTGAGCTGGAATAACCAGCAGCATTACATCACGTCTGTGCAGGCTACTGGCACCCTTGGCCCCTTTAGCCCCATCGCCATGAGCCTCACATCAGACATCCAGCATGTGACCTGTTAAGAACAATGAAGGGAGAGAGACCCCATTTTCTGTTGTCAAAAGGTAGTGTACAAATACAAAGCTGTGAAAGAATGACATGAATACACTGTGTTTAGTGCAGTAGCTAGACGTTGCAGAGGGGATGAAAAGATGAGATGGAGACTAGCGTTAGAGGGGGATCTGGGTCTGTTGTAGTAAAGAGACGAAGACCTCTGGGTTACATCCACCCCCTGATGAGAGAGAGAGAGAGAGAGAGAGAGAGAGAGCACAACCATCATGAGGTGTGTGAATTTGTATGTGCTTCAGAGCATGAGTGCGAATACCTGCACCTGCGAGAAATATATTGTGCATATATGTGTGTATGTTTGTGTCTGTATTATGTGTTCATAATATCTATCTGCATCTGTTCATGTGTCTCTGTGCATGTGTGAATATATTTGTGCATGTATATTGCTGTACGTGTGCGTTGGTTACTCACAGGTATTTGCCGTGCCCTTGGGGATGGGAAGATAGGAGCCTGCGCTCCACGTCCGGCCCTGGTAGTTCCTCTTACAGCGGCCACAGTCCGGCCCCGTGGTGTTGTGCTCACACTCACAATTTAGCGTCTCTTTGTCAAACACACAACTATTGGCGTGAAGGTTACACTTGCACCTGTCGAGGAGGAAGAAGAACAGAGAAAAGAGAAATCAACACCTGTGGAATTTTCACTTTCAATCCCAGAGCTAAAATGTGGGATTGAAAGAAAAGAACATGACAGAGAGAGAGAGAGAGAGGGGGGAGAAAGAGAGAGAGAGAGAGAGAGAGAGAGAGCGAGAGAGAGAGAGAGGGGGAGAGAGAGGGGGAGAGAGAGAGAGAGAGAGAGAGAGAGAGAGAGAGAAAGGGAGGGAGGGGACAAAGAGTAAGTATTTGGACAGTGCAGAAGGGAGGGTTTCCTTGAGGATGATTGCATGTGAACAAAGAAACAGAAACAGAGGTATTCTCAGTTTCAGGAGAACAACTTCAAACAGCACACACAGCGCCAAGGATTCCTCAAAAGAGTCTGCATCATTATTTTCCCTCTTTCTTCTGCCATGAAAGATGACTTATTTATAATTGTCTCACTGGAGGAAGTGTAATTGCAGTAAGGTCACATTTAACTAAGCGAGAGTGAGAGAATGAGAGAAAGGGGAGAGAGAGAGAGATAGAGAGAAAGATCAGAGAGAGAGAGAACAGACTAAATGAAACAAGTATTGTGGAATTGTTCAACAAACCGGGGAGAAGAGAGTTGCAGTCCCCCCCCTTCTCTCTCTCTGAGTTTGTACATGTCAGCTGCTTCAAGGATGTTAAAGAGCAGGACCACTCTTATTTTGGCAAAGTAAAATAAAACTAGGTCTTTAAAAGAGGCTCAGGCGTTCACTTAAACAAACTACTGAATTCTTATTCTCATCCTACTACAATTGTAATATTACAGTACAACAACATACAGTAATGTCTAGTCAATACTCAAAGTGACCACTGGGGAGATACAAACTTTATGCAAAGTACGCATCTCTAATCCTGACAATGGCACTTGACACAGAGAAAGTTAAGCTCTCAAAACTCCCTTCCTTTCTAAATATAAAAACAGCTAGCATTGATTTTGTTGCAAAGAGTCAAGAAGGTTGCAATTGTGTTGCAATAAACTGTGATATCTATCTATCCTAGGAGAAAGAGAAATGGAGGTGGTTGTGTGACTTGGAGTACTGGCGTTGGGAGGTAACTCTACTCCTCTGCTGGGACTGTGTGTGCAATGTAATATCATGTATGTATTGGTGTCCACATGCAGCCTCACCCTTGGCCTCCCATCGCAGATGAGAGGAGAGTCGTAGTCACTCAGCTCTCACCATTCATGTCTCGATAGCAATATGAGAAGACATACTTCCAAAAACAATTGACAGCAGTTTAACTTTGATTGACTTTCTGAAAAATGTGGTCTTTTCCCCCTCAAAGAATATAATTATTCAGCGATGTACTATGTTGAGAGAGGAAGAGCCTCCCAAGACTGTCAGCTAAAAACACTACATGAAAATGAATCATGTGAATTGGTGTTGCTCTGATGGGTTCATATCAGGTGAAAATACTGTGACTCTTAATTTCTTTCTATTGTGAGCAGGGCTACAGTTTATGGACTGGTGTTGCTATCATGGCTGCATATCTGGTAAAACAACAATATATATTTATTTCTATTGGGAACAGATCTCTATTAGGAGCAGTGAGGAGGGTGTTGTTGAGGAATGATCAGCCAGGGACAGCTCAGCCTACCATTCCTAACACTAACAACATGGTGGGAGACTCCAGTGACAGCTGGCAGTGTTAATCCCTCCATCCCTCCACCACGACTCACTGCGCCAGCTCTAAAACGCTAAGCCTGATTCACCAGATAAATATGACGACTCACAAGGAACAACACTCCTAAACCAATCAGCCGACTTTGATCTATCTTAGCAGCTCTCCGCTCATCTGCTGTGGCGGTGGAGGAATGGCTGATTCCTCATTCTCTGATTTCAGGCCGCCTCGCCGTCACCCACCGATTAGGGCCACAACGCTTTCTCGTCATGTTTGTCCCTGGCTGTGTCTCTCTCATTCTCTCTCTCCTCTCCCTCTCTCTCTCTCTCTCTCCCTCTCACTCTTTTCTGAAGGCCTATAAGATCACCCGTCCCCCTGCATGAATATGGGTGCCCATTATTAAACTTATTATGGCGTGGCGTGTCAGGGGGAACGTGCAGCGCTGTAGCGTTGTGGCGATGTTGTAGGAATTGATGTGCATCATGCTCTAAAGTGCTTCAGGGTGATGAACGATGCCTCCATCCCCGCAGGTATACACGCTCAGCATAAATGATGGGTCATTATTTTCCTCAGGCTCCCCGATTTGCATCTCATTACCCAGAAGGCTGTTGGGTGGCGGTGGCGACAGGGGACATCGCTATTACAATGTGCCTCACACTGAAGAATGAACAAGCAGCCTTTACAGATAATAGACACCCATTTGTCTGTCTGTCTGTCTGTCTGTCTGTCTGTCTGTCTGTCTGTCTGTCTGTCTGTCTGTCTGTCTGTCTGTCTGTCTGTCTGTCTGAGCATATGCTACATAACCAAAATGTTAAATGCAGTGAGGTTGTGAGCCGGTTAAACTGTATTACTTGACATTCTGATCAGGCAGCTACCTTTCTCTGTTCTCCTCTCTGTTCTCCTCTCTGTTCTCTTCTCTTTCTCTCTATAACTGTCGGGGGGTCTGAGACTTAGACTCCATGGAGAGGAGAGCCTTTTGTGGTGTAACCTTCAGGTCCCCTCAACACTGGAGACATTTTAATCATCGGGCAGAAATGATATCGTCACGCGCTGCTGGCATAATGAAGAAGAGGCCGGGTGGTGGGCCCATGGGTCTCCCAGCCCTGTGTGCATGTGTGTGTGTGTGTGTGTGTGTGGAGCCATGGCCCATGGATCTCTTAGCTATTGGCTCTGTCGCGTGGAAAACAGACCCAGGCCCCAGGTGCCGAGGGAGGCCCTAGGAGAAGGGGACAGCTTAAACGAGTAATGCTGTAAACATGCATTTAATCAGATTTGAATGGCAAAGCTCCTCCCCTGGGCACTCTCACTTTCACTACCTGTCTTCAATTAATGCGAGTCACCACACTTTAGTGTGAAGTGTGCGGATATGGGTGCAACACTGAAAGGCAAGTCTCTCTATGTCTCTTTCAGACTTTCTCACTTTCTGTCTGTCCCTTTCTCCCACTCTTTGTCCTCTGTCTCGTTCTCTTTCTGCTCCTATGCCTTGCCTCAAATTAAATATTCATAGTGGTTAGGCAATGTTTTGTTTTCGTGTGGTACTTTCAAAGGGCTATCGCTCAAGGCGAGTTTGGAGAGCCAACCACTGTCTGCTGCTCTGCTAGAGGTCATGAGGATATTTATTCATAAAATTACCCAGGAGGCTGTGTGCTCATTGCTCAGACAGGTTAACGTGCTCAAGTGGAGGAAAAAAAGAAAGGGAAAATCAATGCTGGGGTTTTGCCTTTTTTGTCTGACTTCAGACTTCCAGTCTTCCACCCACACTTTCTTACATCTGACAAAAGGTTTGACGTTCTCCTTGAGATGGAGGAGACAGAATACATTGTACAGGTCTGATTTATTTATTTATCTTTTCCAAAATAGACAAGCGGCAGAGTCGTGCGATGATGCGAGTGGAGTGGAGCTTACACCCAGCTCGCCTGAAGCACCGGAGACTCTGACCTCCAAAGTAATGGGATTCTGATTGACAATGAGGGACCAGACGGCATGTTGTGCACTCTCCAAACCAATGTTATTAGCAAAAAGAAGAGCAACACAACACAAGGCCTAGTTTCCAGGGAAATTGTTCTTCCTTTTTTT
The DNA here is from genome assembly GCF_901001165.1 of Salmo trutta. NCBI lineage: Eukaryota > Metazoa > Chordata > Actinopteri > Salmoniformes > Salmonidae > Salmo > Salmo trutta. The sequence goes on from NC_042958.1 coordinate 20,316,958, forward strand.
ATAATTTTATCTATAATCTCTTTCGAAAGACACAGGCTATCTCATTATAACCAAACAAGCACTTTTCCCTCAACCAGCATTTTCTTACCGTGCCTTTGTAGCTAGACATATCAGTCGCTAATTAATCATAATTATACACAAACGAAGCCCACACATGGCCATGTAACGGTGCTGATCCTACCAAATTGAGCAGCGTGAATGAAACACGGCCCTTAAGTGGGTTCATTAAGTGAAGCAATTAAATTCAATCAAACGTGCAGGTGTTATTGTAACCAAGCGAATAGGGTTAAATACTCCATTAATAAATGTTGCTTTGTTTCAGCATTCTGTCTCCTGTAAGTGAGCAACAATAATACAATGGAGGGGAGGGAAAAACGATCAAGCTCCGACTCGATTATGCAAAGGCCAAATTGAAATAGAATCCCTGGAAGGAATACTAACAAGGCCTGAAGGTGTCCACAAGTAATGTGTCTGGGTCGACACAACGGAGTCCGACCATTACTGAGAGCCTTATCAGGGACCTAACCACAATTATTTCAAACATTGTGACTCGCAGCAATAAGCAACAACTCCTTCTCCCTGAAGCTGCAATGATGTTGAAGGCTGACATTGAGCCACCCTTCCCTCACATCTGATCACACACACACACACACACACACACACACACACACACACACCCTTTCTTGACACTTCAGCTCACATTAGATCTAAACAGATCTCCCTCTTTCTAGCGTGTTAGCTGCTAATTGCCTCCTGATGAAGGAGTTGTACAGCCTTCGTCTGGCCTGCAGTGCAGTGTAAGAAGTGAGAACCAGGCTCTGGCTCTCCTGAGTAGCCCTTTGCTAACAAACACACACATACACAAGCTTGCGCACGCACACACACACACACACACCCCTTAACAGATTTGACAGGGAGAGAAGTGGAGTTCGGGGCAATCCTCCGAATGCTTGATGACTATAAATCCTTCTGCTGCTCTGTCATTCGCTACATACTTTAATCTGAGGCTGCCATCATTTAAGTCCTTTGTGGTGACAAGGGGCACGAGGGGCATTGTACAAAACAAAGTCATCAGCGATTGGATTAGAGTTTCAGAGGATCAAAGCCAATGACGACTTTTCAAACCGCCGCTTTACTCACATGTGTACTGGCTCTGGTCCAACCCATCGGTTTCTGGAAGAATCAGACGTGTTCACATTCGGTGAAGGGTCGGGGAGGTACCTCAGATCCAGACACATTGCGGAGAAGAAACTAACGCCCGTGGGTGTGGCGTAGCATTTGGCTGGAGCAAGGAGTCTGGGTAGCCAGTGAAACCCTCCTCCTCATCTTGACCCGAGGGGAATGAACCACTCTTATCTGCCAAGCCTTCAACAGCCTCATCTTAGTGGAGCTCTGGGAAGATCGACAGATCTGGATCTTTCAGTAACAAAGGTGTCGAGACACAGCAACCTTTTCAAGCGTGTTATCAACTCTAAATTGAAGTCGGCCTATGTACTGTGCACATTACCTCACGGAGTTGAGGAAATGATTAAAATGGCTCAAATATATAATACTCCTTATACGGTTGAATAATATAAGATACAGTTACCCAATAGCATGACCTGGTACAGCTCATTATAGGAATATTACATTTGCTCCATTAGTAATGCGATACGCTTAAGTAGCCAATTAAGTTGTGAAGTGGAATACAAGTGAACGACCCTGCAGCTGAACTATGGCACTCAGCTTAAGACGTGGTCATCCAAATGATCTTAATGAACGGTTTGAGTCGGCGGAGAGGAGGACAGACAAGCGGGTCAGACTTCAACATGAACCCTAATACCTCATCTTAAAAAGTAGGGTTTGCTGGTATGAATGCTGAAGTAATTCAATGCGAGGTGTTCCTCTACGTTTTGCCATCCACTGTGAATGCTGTGAGGGCTGTGCCATTACTAATGCATGCTGGCTGACATGTTATCCAAGCAGGAGTCAATCAAGAGGGCTTTACTGTGGCTGACATGCCAACCCAGGTCAATAGAATCGAGTGGTTGGCGACTCTGATACCCCATCCCCCTTTTTGCTAAAAGACTATTGGATTTAGAGCTGCTGGGGACAGAGGAGAGGAGAGGACGCACCAAGGGGGTAAGGACCAATACCAATACCATTGGGGAAAGCAGAATAGGATTTCAAGGCTGGAAGTCAATGCTCCTTGAGTACCAAATGTGAGGGAGCTTGTCATTTCAACAAGCCACCTAGAAGCAAAATCAAAAGAGAGAAGAGGCATTGATCAGTTTGGGTCTGTAGGCCAGAGAGCCTGCCATTGGACACACTGACCTACATGTCACGCCTGCTCCCTCTCTTCCCCTCCCTGGCTCTCGAGGGCACCAGGCTCCCCAGCATTGCGCACTCCTGCCACCATCATTACGCACACCTGCCTTCCCCCGTCACGCGCATCAGCGATTATTGGACTCACCTGGACTCAATCACCTCTGTCGTTACCTTACCTCTATATGTCTGGTTCCCCGCTCTGTTCCCCGCTTTAGCATTAATTGTCGTTTGTCTTTGTATACCTGTGTGCTGATGCTGTTCCTGTCTTGTTTCTATATCGGTTCCAATTAAATGTTGACGCCCCGTACCTGCTTCTCATCTCCGGCATCTGTACTTACACTATGTGGGTCTGAGTGTGGGGGTCAGTGTGTGTGGATCTGTGTGTGTGGATCTGTGTGTGTGAGTCAGTGTGTGTGTGTCCACATGCAACCACATCACACTGCCTTTGACACTAACCCTGGGTGAGATACTTCTTTATGTATTGGTCAATGCTAGTTCTATAATCTATTGATGGCTTCCCGCTAGTAGCAATGCCTGGTAACACTAGAAGCGTAGAGGCAGTCAATTTGACTTCACATGAATTTAAAATTGAAATATCTCGGACATTTTTTAAGTCATGACCCCCCTTCATCCTTGACTTTTACTAAATAAGTATATTTAACACACGTATGATGCTCAAATGTTTATATGACAAACAGAATTTGTGTAATAAGCAGTTTTAAGACGACATCATTTCTTTCCCCGCTTCACCTCAGTCTGCCTGCGCAGCTGATGATGGTCCATAGAACCTACACCTAAACTATATCTAAACTAATGTCACACATATAATAAATATTAGCCTAAAGACAGGATTTAATTGACAGAGAGGTAGGGGAACAGATCCTCCTACAGAGTCACATGCAGGTAAGACAATTTGATTTCTATATAGTAACAGAAAGAGGCATCAAAACACTTACAGTATCTTTGCCAAATAACTCTCAAAATTTAAGAGATGAGCTGTATTTCAAAATATAAAATATAATCCCTGTACACCTGAGCATGTGGCAGCAGATAGCCTATAGCAGTGGTTCCCAAACTTTTTATAGTCCCGTACCCCTTCAAACATTCAACCTCCAGCTGTACCCCCTCTAGCACCAGGGTCAGCGCACTCTCAAATGTTGTTTTTTGCCATCATTGTAAGCCTCACACACACACGCTATACGATACATTTATTAAACATAATAATGAGTGTGAGTTTTTGTCACAACCCGGCTTGTGGGAAGTGACAAAGAGCTCTTATAGGACCAGGGCACAAATAATAATATAATAATAATCTATCATTTTGCTCTTTATTTAACGATCTTACATATAAAACCTTATTTGCTCATTGAAAATGGTGAATAACTCACCACAGGTTAATGAGAAGGGTGTGCTTGAAAGGATGCACATAACTCTGCAATGTTGGGTTGTACTGGAGAGAGTCTCAGTCTTAAATCATTTTCCACACACAGTCTGTGCCTGTATTTAGTTTTCATGCTAGTGAAGGCCGAGAATCCACTCTCACATAGGTACATGGTTACAAAGGGCATCAGTGTCTTAACAGCGCGATTTGCCAAGGCAGGATACTCTGAGCGCAGCCCGATCCAGAAATCTGGCAGTTCACAGAACCGCTTGTTGCAATTTCGATGGGACTCTCTTGTTCAGATATCGGTAAGTGGACTGGAAGCAGGGCATGAAAGGGATAAAAAATCCAGTTGTTTGTGTCATCCGTTTCGGTAAAGTACCTGTGTAATTGCGCACCCAACTCACTCAGGTGCTTCACTATATCACATTTGACATTGTCCGAAAGCTTGAGTTCATTTGCACACAAAAAATCATGCAATGATGGAAAGACCTGTATGTTGTCTTTGTAAATGCAGACAGAGAAAAGCTCCAACTTCTTAATCATAGCCTCAATTTTGTCCCGCACATTGAAAATAATTGCGGAGAGTCCCTATAATCCTAGATTCAGATCATTCAGGCGAGAAGAAACATCACCCAGATCACAAGTCTCAACGTCAATGGTGAAGAGGTGACTCCGGGATGCTGGCCTTCTAGGGAGAGTTCCTTTGTCCAGTGTCTGTGTTCTTTTGCCCATCTTAATCTTTTCTTTTTATTGGCCAGTCTGAAATATGGCTTTTTCTTTGCAACTCTGCCTAGAAGGACAGCATCCAGGAATCGCTTTTTCACTGTTGATGTTGAGACTGGTGTTTTGTGGGTACTATTTAATGAAGCTGCCAGTTGAGGACTTGTGAGGCATCTGTTTCTAGACACTCTAATGTACTTGTCCTCTTGCTCAGTTGTGCACCGGGGCTTCCCACTCCTCTTTCTATTCTGGTTAGGGCCAGTTTGCGCTGTTCTGTGAAGGGAGTAGTACACAGTGTTGTACGAGATCTTCAGTTTCTTGGCAATTTCTCACATGGAATAGCCTTCATTTCTCAGAACAAGAATAGACTGACGAGTTTCAGAAGAAAGTTCTTTGTTTCTGGCCATTTTGAGCCTGTAATCGAACCCACAAATTCTGTTGTTCCAGATACTCAACTAGTCTAAAGAAGGCCAGTTGTATTGCTTCTTTAATCAGAACAACAGTTTTCAGCTGTGCTAACATAATTTCAAAAGGTGTTTCTAATGATCAATTAGCCTTTTAAAATTATAAACTTGGATTAGCTAACACAACGTGCCATTGGAACACAGGAGTGATGGTTGCTGATAATGGGCCTCTGTTCGTCTATGTAGATATTCCATTAAAAATCTGCCGTTTCCAGCTACAGTAGTCATTTACAACATTAACAATGTCTACACTGTATTTCTGATCAATTTTATGTTATTTTAATGGACAAAAAATGTGCTTTTCTTTCAAAAACAAGGACATTTCTCAGTGACCCCAAACTTTTGAATGGTAGTGTATATCACACTGTGGCTGAGGAAAGACACTACTCCCAAGATAAGTGAACCCCAAATCAATGTAGTTCTCATCATATTTGCGCCTCTTCGATGGTCCAGTTTGGGAATACCTGGCCTACAGTAACATAAACTAATGAAAATGCTATTGTGTTATTTGAAATACATTTCTTCATATTCATGGGTTATCCAAGACCTTTATAAACACAACCAAAGGATACTTTTTCTGATAGCATACAGGTATATGAAATGTATTTACTGTTAGAATGTTGCAGTCGAAATGACTGCTCATGGCTCAAAGTGGGGTTTTTCGAGCCCTGGCTTTTCTATTATTAAAATGTACATACATACTGTCCATGTTAGTGACCAAGTCTTTACTATACTAGTGATAGGGAGAGAGAGATAGAGAGAGAGAGAAAGAGAGCGATAGAGAGAGGGGGGGGAGGGGGGGGCAAACTCAGGGAGAATTAAAGGTCATTGAAAGCCCAGGTGATCATGGTGCTCTGAGGACTGGGAGGCCATCTGATTGGCTGGGAGACACGGTTCCATTGAGGAAGTGTGGGGTTGCACTCCCTGTGACAAGATTCATTAATTAATGAGATCAGAGAGAGAGAGAGGTAAAGAATCGCTCCGAGTGGTGTGTGTGTGTGTCTGTGTCGGGTTGTGTGTGTGTGTGTATTTCAGATCTACAGACTAAGCAGCTGTCCATCTTGTTGCTATAATGTCGGTAACCTTTACTCCAGCCAGGGTTCAGCTGACAGAGACTGTCGGTAACCTTTACTCCAGCCAGGGTTCACCTGACAGAGACTGTCGGTAACCTTTACTCCAGCCAGGGTTCAGCTGACAGAGACTGTCGGTAACCTTTACTCCAGCCAGGGTTCAGCTGACAGAGACTGTCGGTAACCTTTACTCCAGCCAGGGTTCAGCTGACAGAGACTGTCGGTAACCTTTACTCCAGCCAGGGTTCAGCTGACAGAGACTGTCGGTAACCTTTACTCCAGCCAGGGTTCAGCTGACAGAGACTGTCGGTAACCTTTACTCCAGCCAGGGTTCAGCTGACAGAGACTGTCGGTAACCTTTACTCCAGCCAGGGTTCAGCTGACAGAGACTGTCGGTAACCTTTACTGCAGCCAGGGTTCAGCTGACAGAGACTGTCGGTAACCTTTACTCCAGCCAGGGTTCAGCTGACAGAGACTGTCGGTAACCTTTACTCCAGCCAGGGTTCACCTGACAGAGACTGTCGGTAACCTTTACTCCAGCCAGGGTTCAGCTGACAGAGACTGTTGGTAACCTTTACTCCAGCCAGGGTTCAGCTGACAGAGACTGTCGGTAACCTTTACTCCAGCCAGGGTTCAGCTGAATACCATGATATCTTTGTTCACTGTTTTATTCTTCTCTCTTATTGCAGTCCCAGTCCTATTGTGTGACTCTGTTCTGCTTGAAGGCTAAAGCGTTGATGGATGGACATACATAATAACTGTGTGTGTGGTTATCTGATGCAGCTGAGCTGAGCTCGCTCTCTGAAATTCTGTTTTCATGACTGAATGATCACATTATTGAACGGCTCAATATTCTCTCAGGAAGTCTGGAAGTTGATCTGAATAAAATCTGAATCAGGTATTAACTGACCGTCAATGTAATCATACTGTGCCATCAGCACAGTCGGTGACTGTGTCTTACACACACAGACACTCATAATGACAATCTCAGCTCGTATGTAAGCAAAGCATTGTGCCATATGGCTCTTTCTTCCCTGACATCTAAGGAGTGAAATCCTCTCATATTATCTACCGTGTCATGTTGTAGCAGCCAGATTGGGTTGGCTGGACTGAGCTGCACTGAGCCGGGCCAAGTCTATCTGTCTTTGATGATTAAAAACTAAATCCATGGTCACGATCTCCAAGATAGATAACTATGATAGAGAGGTCCAGGTGTACAACAACTCAGCATCCAACAGCTAGGTTAATCGGAGATTGCATCACAAAATGGGAAAAATGTATGTGTCTGCATACTGTATCTGATCTGATCTAATGAGTGTTGTGGGTGTGTGGTTGTCTCAGACACAAGCATGCGCGCGCGCGCACACACACACACACACACACACACACACACACACACACACACACACACACTTCACACCATATCTGCCACTAATCAGCGGAGGAGAGGAGGAGAGGAGGATGGTGGTAGAAGTGAAGGAGAGGTCAATGAGGGTATTACTCATGAATATCTGACAGCAGGACTATTATGAGGGGTGAGGCAGGCTGGAGAGGAGGGAGAGGCAGGGGTGAGGATGGTAGGAGGGGAGGGAAGAGACAGTAATACATATCTGAAAGGGGTGAGGAAGGGGTGAGGCAGGGTAGGGAGGCAGGGGTGAGGCATGAGGGAGACAGAAGAGCTACATGTCTAAGAGGGCTATCCATTCATTAAATGGGTCAGCATCTGAATGTAGAATGTGTTGAATGTGTGCCTCAGACAAGAAAGAACAGGGAAAATAGCCGGAGATACGGCTGGCTTCTGCTCCATGCCCCCATAGGACACAATGGAGAAAATTGACTGTCTTAATGTGAGAATAAAGGGTATTACAGGAAACCAGACTGAAAATGGCTGCACTGTAGGCTACAGTATACGTTCTGGCTGAGGTTTACCCTGCATAACTGAAACTAGTCATACTTCATGTATTTAAATATTCATTCAAAGTTCCGGAACGGTAATGTTGATGGCCCTGTCCAGTCTACGTTTCTCAGTTTGTTCAAGTCTTTTAGAGGAGTGGTCCCTCAATGAAATAAGGAGAGTTTGGGGCTATTTTAGGCTGTTAGGGGTACCTCCCAATTGGTACCCCTATATTGTGCACTATATTGTCCCTGGCTGAAAGTAGTGTTATAGGGATTAGGGTGCCACTTGAGATTCATGCTAGATCTTCCCTTACACACATCATGATCCACATTGTTCATTAGACAACATATTGCTCTCAACCCCCGTGCTGTCAACTATGTGGGAGGACTTGTCATTCGAGGCACACTTGAGCCTCTCAACACCCAAACCCAAGACATACAAATTCAATTACACTGTCTGTGTGAGCCGCTAATTTTACAGTGCCCTACCCCATAACAGAGAAAACAATGGAGGAAAGAAAACAGCTCTACTGTGCTCAAATGATCATTAGTGGTATTTGTGATGGATCTCGTTAAAGAAGCAAAAATAGATTTTGGTAGGATTGTTTTTGTCTTCCTTATTGAAAGGCATGGCAGAGAGGGAGGGAAGAATGACTGAGCACAGTCCAAATCCAGCTAGCTTACTGTTCCTGGTATTGGTATGTGAGAGAGAGAGAGTGATATGCTGGAAGGAGGCGAGGAGGGAGGAGACGAGCGGAGGGAGAATGGAGGAGGGCAGAGGCTAGTGAGAGGAGTGAGGGGAATGCCAACTCTATCTCGTGTGCTGGCGAAAATACCTGAATGTTTCCCACCAGAGATATTTGGTGTCATGAAGCAGTACAGTAGTTCTGTACCACAGTGAGGCTGAGAGTCACCTCTCAGTAATATGAACACCGTATATGATGTATTCACCTCTACAGGCCCAATACAACAGGGAACAAGATAATAGTCATGATAGACAAGCATGATAAGAATCTACTGTTTTCTACTGTTTTCTGAATGGTCAATCTCAAGATATATTAATTTTAGGGACATATCAAAATGTACTGCACCCCCTACCCCAAGTTAAAAAAATATTTTCACATGACCCTCCCCTTGTACTATAAAATCAATGAAACACCCTCCGCCCTCATAGAAGTAACTCAAAATAATATTTATGACCACAAATAACAATAACTGTAGCGACCCTGTGTTTATAAACATGGATATCTACTACTTGGGGACCTATTTCCATTATGGACCCTACATTTGCTGCAGCATATGATACAGTAATATAAGGACTGAATGCTAATTTACTAATTAATTTACTAATTAAAAGTAACTAATTTACGAATCTAATTTATACATCTCCATCTGGCTTTCAAGGGTCAGCCTATTTTTGAACATACAGTATATTCGGAAAGTACTCAGACCCCTTGACTTTTCAGACATTTTGTTACGTTACAGCCTTATTCTAAATTGATTAAATAAAGGTCCTCATCAATCTACACACAACACCCCATAATGAGAAAGTGAAAAAAATATTTTAGATTTTTTTCAAATGTATAAAAAAAAACTGAAATACCTTATTTACATGTTTATTCAGACCCTTTGTTATGAGACTCGAAATGGAGCTCAGGTGCATCCTGTGTCCATTGATCAACCTTGAGATGTTTCTACAAATTGATTGGACTCCAACTGTGGTAAATTCAATTGATTGGACATGATTTTGAAAGGCACACACCTGTCTACATAAGGTCCCACAGTTGACAGTGCATGTCAGAGCAAAAACCAACCCATGAGGTAGAAGGAATTGTCCGTAGAGCTCCGAGACAGGATTGTGTCGAGGCACAGATCTGGGGAAGGGTATCAACACATTTCTGCAGCATTGAAGGTCCCCAAAACAAAGTGGCCTCCATCCTTCTTAAATGGAAGAAGTTTGGAACCACAAAGACTCCTCCTAGAGCAGAGAGAGAAACTGAGAAATCGGGGGAGGTGACCAAGAAGCCAAAGGTCACTCTGACAGAGATCCAGAGGTCCTCTGTGGAAATGGGAGAACCTTCCAGAAGGACAACCATCTCTGCAGCACTCCTCCAATCAGGCCTTTATGGTAGAGTGACCAGATGGAAGCCACTCCTCAGAAAAAGGCACGTGACAGCCCCCTCTGAGTTTTCCAATAAGCAAAAACAGACTCTCAGACCATCAATCAATCAAAATTTATAAAGCCCTTTTTACATAAGCCGATGTCACAAAGTGCTGTACAGAAACCCAGCCTAAAACCCCAAACAGCAAGCAATGCAGATGTAGAAGCACGATGGCTAGGAAAAACTCCCTAGAAAGGCAGGAACCTAGGAAGAAACTTAGAGAGGAACCAGGCACTGAGGGGTGGCCAGTCCTCTTCTGGCTGTGCCGGGTGGAGATTATAACAGAACATGGCCAAGATGTTCAAATGTTCATAAATGACTAGCAGGGTCAGATAATAATAATGACAGTGGTTGTAGAGGGTGCAACAGGTCAGCACCTCAGGAGTAAATGTCAGTTGGCTTTTCATAGCCGATCATTCAGAGTTAGAGACAGCAGGTGCGGTAGATAGAGAGTCCAAAACAGCAGGTCCGGGACAAGGTAACACATCTAGTGAACAGGTCAGGGTTCCATAGCCGCAGGCAGAACAATTGAAACTGGAGCAGCTGCATGACCAGGTGGACTGGGGACAGCAAGGAGTCATCAGGCCAGGTAGTCCTGAGGCATGGTCCTAGGGCTCAGGTCCTCTGAGAGAAGAGAGAGAAAGAGAGAGAGAAAGAGAGAGAGAAAGAGAGAAAGAGAGAGAAAGAGAGAAAGAAAGAGAGAGACAGAGAAAACAAGATTCTCTGGTCTGATGAAACCAAGATTGAACGCTTTGGCCTGAATACCAATTATCACGTCTGGAGGAAACTTGGCACCATCCCTACGGTGAAGAACGTTGGTGGCAGAATCATGCTGTGGGGATGTTTTTCAGCAGCAGGGACTGGGAGACTAGTCAGGATTGAGAGAGAGATGAACAGAGAAAAGTACAAAGAGATCCTTGATGAAAACCTGCTCCAGAGCGCTCAGGACTTCCGACTGGGGTGAAGGTTCACCTTCCAACAGGACAATGACCCTAAGCACACAGCTAAAACAATGCAGGAGTGGCTTTGGGACAAGTCTCTGAATGTCCTTGAATGGCCCAGTCAGAGCCCGGACTTGAACCAGATGGAACATCTCCCGAGTGGCGCAGCGGTCTAAGGCATCTCTGTGCTTGAGGCGTCACACTAGGCGTCGAATCCAGGCTGTATCATAACCGGCCATGATTGGGAGTCCTATAGGGCGGCAGCACAATTGGCCCAGCGTCGTGTGTAGGCCGTCATTGGCCAGTGTAGGCCGTCATTGTAAATAAGAATATGTCCTTAACTGACTTGCCTAGTTAAATAAAGGTAAAAAATGATCTCTGGAGAGACTGGAAAATAGCTGTGTAGTGACGCTCCCCATCCAACCTGACAGAGTTTGAGAGGATCTGCAGAGAAGAATGGGAGAAACTCCCCAAATACAGGTGTACCAAGCTTGTAGCGTCATACCCAAGAAGACTCGAGGTAGTAATCGCTGCCAAAGGCGCTTCAACCAAGTACTGAGTAAAGGGTCTGAATACTTATGTAAATGTGATATTTCTATTTTCTTTTATACATTTGCAAACATTTCTTGAAACCTGTTTTTGCTTTGGCATTATGGGGTTTTGTGTGTAGATTGTTGAGGGGAAAAAACTATTTAATACATTTTAGAATAAGGCCGTAACGTAACCAAATGTGGAAAAAGTCAAGGGGTCTGAAAACTTTCCGAATGCACTGTATGTGGCCACATTATTATAGGACGAGGTGGGAGAATGATGATCTGCAACAGACAGCACATTCAGTATCAGAAGTAAAAATACAGCCAGACTGGCCTGTTACTGTGCCTTTCTAGAACTTATAAACTGTAAAGAGTACGACTGATCCAAATGGAATTAAACATTCAAATCACGTCGTTATTCAAATGAGATTTTCACTGCAGCCTATAGTAGGCTAGAATGTTGTCCTCACTTGAAAACAATAATGCAATGATTCATTGCATTGTGGTGTTGTAGGCTAGTCTAGGTAGGATAATTGTATTGTCCCTAAACAAGATCAATAGGGGACATTTTTGCACTGTGTGTCACATGCCTTCACTGTTTTTTCATGCGCAATGATCCACCTGGCCTCTCTGCTGACTATCAGCTATTCCTATTTGTTCTTGTGGATTCATATAAAAAAATAGATGCAGCTTTGAATGTTTTTATGTTTGGTATGATTGCTAGTTAGCCTATTGCAACAAACGATCCACCTACCACTATTGTGGTGGATAGAGGGCAGGACAGACCATTAGACTGGTAGAATATACTGACCTGTAGTATGCACTACCCTCCCCTATGCCAAATAAAAACCACACAACCCTCCCCAAAGCAAAAAAAGAAGTTGGACAGCCCTCTATTTTGGACCCCCACCCCGAGTAAATTGCGATCTGGCCCTTAAGAAATTTTATATTTCAATCTAAAGAACATTTGACCTTTCTGCATAGCGTTTAGCTCGATTTGAAATGGTCAATTGTCATTTCTCACCAGAGGTGTAGATGGGCTCCAAGGTGAAGATTACAGCAGTACTGCTAAGAGACTTCAATTGGCCTCCTTGACAAAGGATTCATCCCATTCATTGCCAAATCATTGAGGTGCTTTTACATCCAGCTTTTACTCCTGCTGTGCCTGAGTGATACGCTGAATTACATGTGAACCGAGCTTCACGTCTAACACCGGAGAGAGAGAGAGAGAGAGAGAACACAGAATGTATGATGATGTGACAAAGAGGCTTTCAGAGTGTAAATAGAATGCCCGGGTAGCTTTTCAACTTCCTAATTCCATTTGTAGTAAAAGTATTATTTGGTCATTACCGTGTGACGCAATACATCTTGGCAAATTGCTTTTGTCTGGGTTCAGTAATGAGTCTGGCTCCAAATTCTCCCTCTTGGTTGTTATGATAACATAATCACCTAATTCAAACAGGCCTTTTACAGCCCATTCCAAAACTAGTCAGGGGTCTATTCTGAAGTTGTATATATTCCTAGCACTGAACCCTTGCTAAACTAGCCAAGATGTAGTTAGTAGAACACATAATCAGATTAGGGATTGCATCTTAGTTTGACATTATTTATAGTAGACAGTAGTCTAGGGAGGCTTTCGGGTTTTGGACACAAGGGTAGTAAGACTGGTGGACAAAGAGTTTTCCAATGAATAATGTTTTTCAAGATGGTCTTGTCTTGTCTTTGGTTGGCAGGTTCTTGACAGTTAGTAATTTAGACCAGTGGTGTGTGTGCTCCCACTGAAGCCTTCCTCTTGAGCCTAGCTGGTTTAGTGGAACCACCCAGGTCACAACACTGACAGAGCACTGAAATGTGTGTGTTTGGTGTGTTCGTGTGTGTGTGTGTGTGTGTGTGTGTGTGTGTGTGTGTGTGTGTGTGTAAAACATGTTCAAAGAGCGAGATCCTGATATAGCCTTCAAAAGATAATTTAAATCAGATACATAAACACACTTTACACACATGTTTTAAGTACCTGACTAATGAGATTTAAATTGATTTGTGTCGCATGACTTTAGAAGTTCAAACGTTAAAATGTGTCAATGCACAGTTGGCTGAAAATTGTCTGATGTTGCCACTTCGCACTAAAAAAGCAAGTCAAATGCCACTCTCTCCCTCACCAACACACTCCCTCCCTCAGCAACCCACTCCCTCCCTCACCAACACACTCCCTCCCTCAGCAACACACTCCCTCCCTCAGCAACACACTCCCTCCCTCAGCAGCACACTCCCTCCCTCAGGAACCCACTCCTTCCCTCAGCAACACACTCCTTCCCTCAGCAGCACACTCCCTCCCTCAGCAGCACACTCCCTCCCTCAGGAACCCACTCCTTCCCTCAGCAACACACTCCCTCCCTCAGGAACCCACTCCTTCCCTCAGCAACACACTCCCTCCCTCAGCAACACACTCCCTCCCTCAAGAACCCACTCCTTCCCTCAGCAACACAATCCTTCCCTCAGCAACACACTCCCTCCCTCAGCAGCACACTCCCTCCCTCAGCAACACACTCCCTCCCTCAGGAACCCACTCCTTTCCTTAGCAACACACTCCTTCCCTCAGCAACACACTCCTTCCCTCAGCAACACACTCCCTCCCTCAGCAGCACACTCCCTCCCTCAGCAACACACTCCCTCCCTCAGCAACCCACTCCCTCCCTCAGCAACACACTCCCTCCCTCAGCAACACACTCCCTCCCTCAGCAACACACTCCCTCCCTCAGGAACCCACTCCTTTCCTCAGCAACACACTCCTTCCCTCAGCAACACACTCCTTCCCTCAGCAACACACTCCTTCCCTCAGCAACACACTCCGTCCCTCAGCAGCACACTGCTTCCCTCAGCAACACACTCCCTCCCTCAGCAACCCACTCCCTCCCTCAGCAACACACTCCCTCCCTCAGCAACACAGTCCCTCCCTCAGCAACACACTCCTTCCCTCAGCAACACACTCCTTCCCTCAGCAACACACTCCCTCCCTCAGCAACCCACTCCCTCCCTCAGCAACACACTCCCTCCCTCAGCAACACACTCCCTCCCTCAGCAACACACTCCCTCCCTCAGCAACCCACTCCCTCCCTCAGCAACACACTCCCTCCCTCAGCAACACACTCCCTCCCTCAGCAACACACTCCCTCCCTCAGCAACACACTCCCTCCCTCAGCAACACACTCCTTCCCTCAGCAACACACTCCCTCCCTCAGCAACACACTCCCTCCCTCAGCAACACACTCCCTCCCTCAGCAACACACTCCCTCCCTCAGCAACACACTCCGTCCCTCAGCAACACACTCCTTCCCTCAGCCAAACTCCTTCCCTCAGCAACCCACTCCCTCCCTCAGCAACACACTCCTTCCCTCAGCAACACACTCCTTCCCTCAGCAACACACTCCCTCCCTCAGCAGCACACTCCCTCCCTCAGCAGCACACTCCCTCCCTTAGCAACACACTCCTTCCCTCAGGAACACACTCCCTCCCTCAGCAACACACTCCCTCCCTCAGCAACACACTCCCTCCCTCAGCAACACACTCCCTCCCTCAGCAACACACTCCTTCCCTCAGCAACACACTCCTTCCCTCAGCCAAACTCCTTCCCTCAGCAACCCACTCCCTCCCTCAGCAACACACTCCTTCCCTCAGCAACACACTCCTTCCCTCAGCAACACACTCCCTCCCTCAGCAGCACACTCCCTCCCTCAGCAGCACACTCCCTCCCTTAGCAACACACTCCTTCCCTCAGGAACACACTCCCTCCCTCAGCAGCACACTCCCTCCCTCAGGAACCCACTCCTTCCCTCAGCAGCACACTCCTTCCCTCAGGAACACACTCCCTCCCTCAGCAGCACACTCCCTCCCTCAGCAACACACTCCCTCCCTCAGCAACACACTCCCTCCCCTCAGCAACACACTCCCTCCCCTCAGCAACCCACTCCCTCCCTCAGCAGCACACTATCTGACATTAGCTGTGGTTTTTTTAAGTCTATTTATTTTTAGTGCAAAATGTGATAGATGTTGATATCTCACCTCGGGGAGAGTTGATGTATTTTCTCCCTGCAATATCTCATCAATAATTTACCAAACAAGAAAAGAACGAAAGAACAGAAAAAATGTGAGAAAAAACTGCCAGCCTTCTTTAATGACAGCTAATTAACCATGTGAACTGAGGAATGATTGGCAGGGAACACGTCGGCATGTGACACGCATCTGCTCCGACACACAGGAATAGGCCTGCCCCCTTTCAGGGCCTGATAGCAGCGCCAGGCAGGACACAGACAGACACAGACGCCAGGCGGCGGCCCAACAACGCCCACAGCCATAAGCAGATGACTAGTGACTGGCAGCTGGAGCTCCTAGATATGGATGGGGGGAGTGTACTGTGTGTGTGTGTGTGCCAGAGCGTGCACGTGTGTACTACGCTCTGGTGATGGTGCCAAGCGATAGACCTCACATTCCCCACCTCCTCCTCCATTCTCTCCTTCCCTCTCCTGCTCTCCTGTTCTTTCTCTACCTTCATGGTTCACAGGTGTAGTGCTTCAGGACGTTTCCATGCAGGGAATATCCAATTAGAGAGCTGGGCTTGTGGATGACAGCTACGCTATTAAAGTCTCTCCCCACAGATACATGCGAATCGTACATAAGCAGATCTGGATATTAAAGCAACGTCTATGTGAGTAAATAATGGTGAATGGTATGACTGAGCCAGGGGGTACTGCGGAGGTGTTCTTATTTGTAAACTGGCGCTTTGCTTCCATTATTGTGTGGAGAAAGAGAGGGAGAGACAGAGAAAATCAGGAAAGAAAGAGAGGGAAGGCGAGAGGGATGGAGGATATAAACTCAGCAAAAAAAGAAACGTCCCTTTTTCAGGACTGTGTCTTTCAAAGATAATTTGTAAAAATCGAAATAACTTCACAGATCTTCATTGTAAAGGGTTTAAACACTGTTTCCCAAGCTTGTTCAATGAACCATAAACAATTAATGAACATGCACCTGCGGAACGGTCATCACTAAAAGCTTACAGACGGTAGGCAATTAAGGTCACAGTTATGAAAACTTAGGACACGAAAGAGGCCTTTCTACTGACTCTGAAAAACACCAAAAGAAAGATGCCCAGGGTCCCTGCTCATCTGCGTGAACATGCCTTAGGCATGCTGCAAGGAGGCATGAGGACTGCAGATGTGGCCAGGGCAATAAATTGCAATGTCTGTCCTGTGAGACACCTAAGACAGCGCTACAGGGAGACAGGACGGACAGCTGACCGCAGTGGCAGACCACGTGTAACAACACCTGCACAGGATTGGTACATCCGAACATCACACTTGCAGGACAGGTACAGGATGGCAACAACAACTACCCGAGTTACACCAGGAACACACAATCCCTCCATCAGTGCTCAGACTGTCTGCAATAAGCTGAGAGAGGCTGGACTGAGGGCTTGTAGGCCTGTTGTAAGGCAAGTCCTCACCAGACATCACCGGCAACAACGTCGCCTTTGGGCACAAACCCACCGTCGCTGGACCAGACAGTCGCGGTTTTGTCTCACCAGGGGTGATGGTCGGAATCGCGTTTATCGTCGGAGGAATGAGCGTTACACCGAGGCCTGTACTCTGGAGCGGGATCGATTTGGAGATGGAGGGTCCCTCATGGTCTGGCGCGGTATGTCACAGCATCATCGGACTGAGCTTGTTGTCATTGTAGGCAATCTCAATGCTGTGCATTACAGGGAAGACATCCTCCTCCCTCATGTGGTACCCGTCCTGCAGGCTCATCCTAACATGACCCTCCAGCATGACAATGCCACCAGCCATACTGCTCGTTCTGTGCGTGATTTCCTGCAAGACAGGAATGTCAGTGTTCTGCCATGGCCAGTGAAGAGCCCGGATCTCAATCCCATTGAGCACATCTGGGACCTGTTGGATCGGAGGGTGAGGGCTAGGGCCATTCCCCACAGAAATGTCCGGGAACTTGCAGGTGCCTTGGTGGAAGAGTGGGGTAACATCTCACAGCAAGAACTGGCAAATCCGGTGCAGTCCATGTGGAGATGCACTGCAGTACTTAATGCAGCTGGTGGCCACACCAGATACTGACTGTTACTTTTGATTTTGACCCCCCCTTTGTTCAGGGACACATTATTCCATTTCTGTTAGTCACATGTCTGTGGAACTTGTTCAGTTTATGTCTCAGTTGTTGAATCTTGTTATGTTCATACAAATATTTACACATGTTAAGTTTGCTGAAAATAAACGCAGTTGACAGTGAGAGGACGTTTATTTTTTTGCTGAGTTTATAACAACCGCTCTGACAGACAATGTATCGTTAGAGAATGGGGTGGAAGACAAGCCGATATCTGTGTGTGTTCGAAGAGATGGAGCCGTTTGCTACTTGCTGAGGCCTCGTAATAAACCCTTCCTGGAAGACAGAACAGACAGGCGGTAACTAGGCTGACACACACACACACACACACACACACACACACACACACACACACACACACACACACACACACACACACACACACACACACACACACAGCACTGAGGAACCACCAGTCAGACTCCATCACAGAGAGTGATGCTCCTTGTCTGGTGTTTCCATCAGAGGCTTATTGTGTGTGACTTCTTCTCTGCTGGTCAGGTGTAGAACCGGTGGAAAACAACAACACACAGAACGAGGGTCAGAAGCTGTTTAGATGCTCTCTCATGTCGGTCTGTGTTTGCACAACAGATTATCAGCCCAACATCCTATTCACCTCACACGCAACGTTTGAACTCTGCATTTACCAGTTTTCTCTAATCCATCTCAACTCGTATCTACCACAGATAGGTTTTTAAATCTTCACCTCAAATAGGACCCAGATATAAAAAAGAGGTAGAAAAAAATCCTCCCTGGTTCAAGGTGAAAGGTTTGTTTTGAGCCCAGAGCCTAGCGGACCCAAGCAGTGAGTAGTGAGGGTAACACAGGGTAAGATCAAAGGCAATGCAGCACAGAGGGAAACCATCAGTGCAATCGGCCCGCAGGATTAAGAGGGGGAGTCAAGGTCGACATTTGCGTGAATTTTGATGCAGATTGACAGAAGCGGACGACGAGGTGGAGGGAGGCGGCCAGCTGAGACAGGTCACACAAACTGACTGGTGTAGAGAGAGAGAGAGCGAGAGAGAGAGAGAGAGAGAGAGAGAGAGAGATGAGAATAAGAGAGAGCGAGAGAGAGAGAGCGAGAGAGAGAGATGAGAATAAGAGAGAGCGAGAGAGAGATGAGAATAAGAGCGAGAGAGAGAGAGAGAGAGAGAGTGAGAGATGAGAATAAGAGAGAGAGAGAGAGAGAGAGAGAGAGAGAGAGAGAGAGAGAGAGAGAGATCAATCACAAAGTGTATGATAGTAATCTTGCCAGCAGCAGGCTGACCCAAGAGAGAGTGCAACTGGTGAGAAGGTAATTCCTTCACCCCCTTTTCAGTTAAATACACAAATATTCCCCACTAAAATGATTTTAATACACTCTTTGAAGTGTGCTGAGCCTTGCGTGTGAATGTGTCTGTGTGTGTGTTTGTGTGTGTAGACTGGGGATTTAGGAGGTGGAATCAGCTCTTCCTTCCTCTCCTCTCTCCGTCTCTCTAATTTCTCTTTCTTCCCTTAGAGAGATTGCATTACATCAACACCTTACACACTGTCTAGGTTAAGTGTATATTTATACATATTAAATTGTTTCCTACACCGAGCTGACATATGGAAATAGTGTTTGTGGATAAGGAGATGACGGGATGATAAATGAGGTGACAGAACCAATTGGGCGTGTGATTACGCATCATCCCCAGGCCTTACCCACGATCCTCCTTGATGAGTCACCTCAGACGTAGACAGGATATGCATTGCCCGCTAATTGTCAGCACTAAATAGAGGACATCTATAATATGATAACAAGATACACCAATACAACAATACACGCATGCAAGCAAGCACAGACACACAAACACACACACTAGTGGTGCGCGGGTCAGCTGTTTGTTCACTCGCACACAATTGCTAATATCCCATCTGCAACCGCCCGACTATATGTGAAAAAACAAAGTACAAATCTGAGGCCTGGCACCTGACCCTAACCCGGTAATATAGAACATGTGCTGTAGGCTACAGTCAGAGATGGCGAAACTATTTTTTGACAGGGAGTTGTATCATTTTTTGCCTGATTTAGATATGTTGCTTATAATTTCAGCCATTTTGGTAAGCTATTTGTTAGTCAACTTTTCTATAATTAGATAGGCCTACATGCAGCTTCTCTTCTGTCATTATATGTTGCCCAAGAATACAAAATAAAACCTTGCTCACCAGAAAAATAAATCACTAGAATGAATGCGTCAATCTAGTTGACGTTGGTAAAGTTGACATCTGCAAAAAAAGACATCAGTTTGACCGGTTGTAAGGAAATAGAAAGCTGTGAAAATAACTCAACCTGTTTCTGATCAGATTTCAGACCGGCTTGAACACATATTTATGTGGTTGAAATCAGCTTTTATGAAACTGATAAAGATAGCACCTCTACAGATGGTATCTAACTGCACATTCGCATTCTCTCAAGATAAGAGAAAGAAATCATATTTCTCCACTCCTCTTCCCGAGTCAGAATTTTGCCTATATTTGGTGTATCATTTTACTGCAAGAAATGCTTCATTCTGCAGGAGTTCATATTAAGGCTATGTGAGAGGTTATAGACCTACAGTCAATGTCCAGATTTCAGCTTCCATTTAACCAATTACAGTCTAAGTCCTGTCTAAGCCGGGGGAGGTGGGAGGCCCTTGAAGTTTAAAAAAAATATATAAAAATTATTGGATACATATTGATTTGGCCTTACTGCTATTAGCCCATACAAACTCATTGAATAACAGATTCACTACATTGAACAATAGATATCCCCTCAGGAAGTTTGTTCTGAAGTGTCTGAGAGATATAAGAAATATCAGGAAACAACTACAGCAGAAGTAGCCTTCCTCCCTCTGCTGTAACCCAAACTGTTCGGACGCTAGACAGAAGATGGCAGATGGGCTGTACCGAATTCAGAAGAGTCCCTAGACGCTTGTGGGGGTTGTAGAGCAAAACGGAGAACACCATCGTGTTGATGAGAGTCTCATCTTTCCATAGAGGGATGTTTGGGATGTCTCACACCACTCTGGCTCTGTCACCTTTCACAGCAGATGTGGAAGTGCGACATATTCAGTTGCGGTGGATTGAGATGCATCCAATGCTAAAAAACAGATATCTCCAGCTTAAACTGACACATATGTATGAGGATGTTTCTATTATGCTAATTCGATTTCCATGGGGGCACGGACATCGACTCTAGGGGATTTAACAGCCTACAGTTCCTATGACGTGCAATAGGCCTATTTGAAGTTTCCATCTTGTGACTGTCCAATTTGTGTAGCGCCACAAAATCCTCTTCTATGACTCCACCAAATCTTTCCCAAATATGACTTTTATCTTTATTTTCAACTCTCCATTTCACAGCTTTCCTCTTATTGAATTAAACTCCAACACTGTCCTTTTTGCATCAGTGGATCAACCTTACATGTTTCTGCCCGTTCCCAAAAGCGTTAGGCGATTGGCTTGTAGGCTATTTGGCACAAGAATGATACATTTATGGATTTTTTTTAAGTCTTGTTTTCCCGTTATTCAACTGCTCGCCACCCACCCGCCCTTAATCCACATAATATTGCATAACCCTAAACCCGCCCGCCCCACAGATATAACTGCGGGGACTGCAAGTTATGAGTCAACCTGCACATCACTACCACACACGCACGCACGCACACACACACACACACCAACTCCAATTTAACAGATTTTCTGTGAACATAACCTATCATTAATCAATAAAATCACACCCATGAAACCATGTAAATGTTGCCCCAGATGTGTTATTGATTGCAATGTGAAGTAAGGTGTAACTGATAACCCATTCTGTGGTCTTGTTGTCTTCAGAATAAAACGACTAATGAAAACTGCTGATGCTAAAAAGCTGAAATGCAGACTACAGCACAAGGTGAAGGGCTAGAGAGAGAGAAACTGAGAGAAAGAGGGAGAGGGAGAGAGAACTGAGGAGGAGAGACATGTGGAATGACTTATTCAGCGGAGGAAGTGGGCAGGCAGAAACATGAAATTAGCACAAATGGATTATCTGTCCACCATGGGCAGGGCTAAGAGCAAGCCAAGCAGTGGATTGACTTCTCAATCGGTGGCTGGGCTGCTTACTCTGGCGTGGTGCAATAGAGCCATCACTCTCTGTGCTGTTGGTCCATGGGTGAAATGGCTGTATTCAAACTACAGGCCTATTACTATTAGATGAGAATAACAAAGTAATAACGGTATTAAAGCTATATCGATTTCATGCTTTTTAAGTTTTTCAGTGCATAAATCATGCAAAAGCCCACCAGCTATTAAGCCATTCACTCATTAAACAACTCCAGTTATTCACTGTGTATTAGTGCAGTAACAAAATAATCAAAGCTCTAAGACATGGGAAAATGACTTACAATAATTGAACTCACAATAATCTGACAATGATTGTGTGTACAGTGTAATTTTATTTGGCACTAATTTTGGACTTTGGAAAACACGAGGTCCAGATTTCAGGGGGTTTGCCCTAAAATAACATCTCCTGGCTTTAGCCCTGTTTTAAAACCAAGGAGTCTGTCCCAGCATCCCTTAGGGGCACACTGCTCAGCAATGTGCTGTTTCAGAGATAGAGGGGTTCATTGTGCAGTAGATAGGGCTGGGTTAGGACAACATTTGGCACACACATAGACACACACACACACACACACACACACACACACACACACACACACACACACACACACACACACACACACACACACACACACACACACAACCTCTTTAATGCATTACAGGATACTAGGACAGATAGAAAAAGTTCTGTCTGTCTGAATTACCTGTCTACCCCAGCATTACGGTTCTGAACCTGCCGGTCTTTACTGACCTTCCTTCCCATACTGCCTTGCAGCAGATGTCTGGGTGGGAAATTGAATTGTAACTCCCAGGGGCTGGATGGCAAATTGGGCAAACTAACGTTTTTTTTTCTCCTGGTCCAACTTTTTTAAGGGGAATGATGTTGGTTAGAGAAACGGTGCAAAATATCAGGTTAGAGGTGTGTTTAGTTTAGGGGCTGCCCAATTCTTTAATTCACTAACAGTGGGGAAAGTCAATCGCAGAATCGGATGCTGACTTCTCTGAACGACAGAGCTGTTTATTGGACCCTGTTGTGTCGATCCTTTCCGGTAAGCAGTAGCCATATATACATGACAGTGGTGGGTTGTATGGTTTGTGGCTGGATGTATTGGTGGGGTCTGAGGTTCAGTGATGGGGGGGAAGAGAGGGACAGAGGGGGTGAAGTGAAGAATGAGGTGGTGGTGTGTTTTCATGTATAATTCAGATGAGGGACGAGGGCCATCAGAGTGTTACATAAGACCGCCACCCTCCCTCTGCTGTTCCCTCTGCTGTTAGTGGAGTAATACACCTACCCCTCTGCTGTTACATGAAACAGCAACTCTCCCTCTGCTGTTACAGACAACAGCTACCCTCCCTCTGCTGTTACAGGAGTCAGCCTCCCTCCCTCTGCCGCAGTACACAGATCCTTAAAGGCATGCTCTATGCCTTTAATTACAACCTATTGATCACAACACAGGAGAGAGTGAGTGAGAGAGAGGAAGAAAGAGAGAGAGAGGAAGAAAGAGAGAGAGAGAGAGAGAGAGAGAGAGAGACACAGAGACAGACAAAGTGCATGGAGAGAAACAAAGAGAAAGAGAGAAAAATACCTAGCATGTCAGTCAAGGAGTACGTAATTAGAAAATGTCCTTCCACCTCTCCTCTCCTCTCTTTGCCCATAAGTATTTTCCTGCTGGTGATACAGTAACATTGCAAGGGTGACAAATTAATTTCAGTCAATCGCCGGCATGAATTATTCACATTATCTCATGACTCCACGCTTCGTTTTGATTTTGAATGTTGTGTATCGATCCTGCCTCCTCAACGGCTTTGGTCTCGTTGTCATTCATAATTAAATATAATGAAAACCTGCCATGAATAACGCATGCTGTATCCACAAAACAACTTTTAGTATGCATTGCAGAACCAGACAAGAGGTGCACTTCTCCAACCATTCTCTCTGTTCTCTGTTTCGTTCTCTCGTTCTCTTTCTTCCACTGACCTACTTTGGCAGCTTGTAATATCGCTAAGGCTCTATTCCTTTGTCTCTCAGTGAGCTGGATAAAAAAAAGATTGGGATCTCTCAGGTCTCTCCCGTCTTATCCTAGCGACTGGAGAAGTCCATCCCAGTGACTGACACCAGATGGATCCAACCTCCCTGGCTCTGCAGAATCACTCCCACTGTGTCCCGCAAGTCACCTTAAGTTCTCATTTAATTATTAGTTTAGATGTCTCACAAGTGGGATATGGCCATCTCCCGTATCGTACATGCACTCCGAAGCCAGGCAGTCTCATGTATCAACCTTCAGAGAGACCCACACTGAGGACAGTACGCGCCAATGAAGGTGAAGTGACGTCTAGTTGGTAGAACCTCATGAAAGTATGAGGGGATGCCCAACAAGCCGGATCGCAAATCTGCTGTAAGGAATGCCCTTGAACAGAGCCCAAGAGGTAGACATACTTTTGGTGGAGTGAACCCTCAGGACATCTGGAGGCTGGAACCCCTTCCTATTATAGGCCAATTTAATAGCTTCCACGATCCAATGTGACAACCGTTGACGAGAAATGGGGCCTCCCCTTGCAGGGAGGTGCCCAGGACAAAAAGAGTTGGTTGCGCTTGCGCAAAGCTCTCGTCCTCTAACCGTAGGCATAAAGGCAGGGTTTGGCAACAAGGTAACCTTGGAAAAGCCCAAGGAAAACCGGAGGCATGAATTGGGAACTGACAGTGCATGTAGCTTGCTCGCTTTGCTGACACATGGGTGACCAGTATAGTGGTCTTAAATGAGAGATATTGTATCTCCATGCTTTCCGGCAGCTCAAAAGGCTGCTGTGAAATAGCCTCAAGTGCAATAGAAAAATCCCATGACGGGACTAAAGGCTTGGGAACTGGACATAAGAAACCCTTCATGAAACAACATAACGAGGGGTGTTTTCCCACAGTGTTCTTGTCAAAGCCTATTTAACAGGCCAAGATACAGTTGAAGTCGGAAGTTTACATACACCTTAGCCAAATACATTTAAACTCAGTTTTTCACAATTCCTGATATTTAATCCTAGTAAAAATACCCTGTCTTAGGTCAGTTAGGATGTCCACTTTATTTTAAGAATGTGAAATGTCAGAATAATAGTAGAGAGAAAGATTTATTTCAGCTTTTATTTCTTTCATCACATTCCCAGTGGATCAGAAGTTTACATACACTCAATTAGTATTTGGTAGCATTGCCTTTAAATTGTTTAACTTGGGTCAAACGTTTCAGGTAGCCTTCCACAAGCTACCCACAATAAGTTGGGTGAATTTTAGCCCATTCCTTCTGACAGAGCTGGTGTAACTGAGTCAGATTTGTAGGCCTCCTTGATCGCACACGCTTTTTCAGTTCTGCCCACTAGGGCTTTGTGATGGCCACTCCAATACCTCGACTTTGTTGTCCTTAAGCCACAAATTTGGAAGTATGCTTGGGGTCATTGTCCATTTGGAAGACCCATTTGCGACCAAGCTTTAACTTCCTGACTGATGTCTTGAGATGTTGCTTCAATATATCCACATTATTTCCCTTCCTCATGATGCCATCTATTTTTTTTAAATGCACCAGTCCCTCTTGCAGCAAAGCACCCCCACAACATGATGCTGCCACCCCCATGCTTCATGGTTGGGATGGTGTTCTTTGGCTTGCAAGCCTCCCCCTTTTTCCTCCAAACATAACGATGGTCACTATGACCAAACAGTTCTATTTTTGTTTCATCAGACCAGAGGACATTTCTCCAAAAAGTACGATCTTTGTCCCCATGTGCAGTTGCAAACCTTAGTCTGGCTTTTTTATGGCGGTTTGGAGCAATGGCTTCTTCCTTGCTGAGTGGCCTTTCAGGTTATGTCGATATAGGACTCGTTTTACTGTGGATATAGATACTTTTGTACCTGTTTCCTCCAGCATCTTCACAAGGTCCTTTGCTGTTGTTCTGGGATTGATTTGCACTTTTCGCACCAAAGTACATTCATCTCTAGGAGACAGAACGCGTCTCCTTCCTGAGCGGTATGACAGATGCGTGGTCCCATGGTGTTTATACTTGCGTACTATTGTTTGTACAGATGAACGTGGTACCTTCAGGTGGTTGGAAATTGCTCCCAAGGATGAACCAGACTTGTGGAGGTCTACAATTGTCTTTCTGAGGTCTTGGCTGATTTCTTTTGATTTTCCCATGGTGTCAAGCAAAGAGGCACTGAGTTTGAAGCTAGGCCTTGAAATACATGCACAGGTACACCTCCAATTGACTCAAATGATGTCAATTAGCCTATCAGAAGCTTCTAAAGCCATTACATTATTTTCTGGAATTTTCCAAGCTGTTTAAAGGCACAGTCAACTTAGTGTATGTAAACTTCTGACCCACTGGAATTGTGATACAGTGAATTATAAGTGAAATAATCTGTCTGTAAACAATTTTTAAAAATATTTATTGTGTCACGCACAAAGTAGATGTCCTAACCGACTTGCCAAAACTATAGTTTTTAACAAGAAATTTGTGGAGTGGTTGAAAAACGAGTTTTAATGACTCTAGCCTAAGTGTATGTAAACTTCCGACTTCAACTGTAGCTGCTAGATAGACCTTAACAGTGGAGAAAGTCTTCCCTCTGTCCAAAAGGTCCTGCAGAAACATAAAACATTGGATACAGAGCATTGGTAAGGAATTATGTTTTTGGTCACTCCACTTCTCAAAAACACAGTTGATGTATGCCACCACAGTAGTATTGGCTGTTCGGATCAAGACGTGACACTTCCGAAGAGAGGGTAGAAAGTATTTCAGTGAAAGAACCACTGTCAGCAATTCGAGGTAATTTATATGAGCAATGCAGAGTTGTGGGGTCCACACTCAGTTTATAGCATTTCCCTCGTGCACTGCGCCCCAGCTGGTGAGTGACACATCCATTGTTATCACTTTCCTCATTGCCTCTACCCATTGGGCAGTGCCAAGAACGAAGATCGAGGGACTCTTCCAGTGACGAGACATGCGGAGGTCACCTTTGTCTGATGATTGAGATGACGCCGTGTACACAGACGTTGTGCAAACACCCAGCCCTGGAAGTCTCTCATACTCAGTGCTCTGTGTCCTTGGCATGACATCTGGATATTGCAAAGGGCAGTGTTGGCACACTGGCACCTGGGGGACAGTGCTTGGTGGCGATTCCCTCCGTCTTCCTTGTGACTGAAAATGCGTCGCTGCACAAAGGGAAGGGTTTTAGGAGCACAGATGTGTGTGTGTGGGGTGGTGGTCTATGCTCCACCCGAAAGGTGGCAGGTCAGAAAATGGAATGAACTGTTGGCTGCCACTCCCTGCTGCAGGGGACGTACCCCTATGTCGGACGTCCCTTCTTCCCAGCAGAGGAATCAAATGGGCGGGACCTAGATGTTTCTGCTTGGTTATCTGAACAGTGAAGTCGATGCCCGCTGCATCACTGGAGACTTCCCGCGGATAGCCCTGGTGCCAGTGAATTGTCCTTTCCCTACCACAAAGCCTTGGCTCATGGAGGGGTAGGCTGGGCAGCCACAATTCCTGGGTCTACGGGGCAGGCTTCGCCCTACTTCTTTCAAAGCTTGCACTTCTGCTGCGTGGTGTCGAAAGCTAGCTCAAACAGTTCCTTCAGCTCGACAGAAGCATCAAGGCGCTCTCCTGTACCACTGGAAGGCTCATGGCACAGCATGGAGGCTGGAGGCTTGGAAGTTGAGGTCTTCGATGACACAGATCACATCCCAAAGGTCTAGGTTAGGCTAGTCGATCAATAGGAGATTATGCATCTCTAGCATCATATCATCCTGGTAAGCCAGTTGTAGGGACGTAATGTTCAACGTGCGGCAGACACATGGACCTTTCGGTAGATAGACGCAGAATGACGAGGCACTGGGGTTGAATTGGTTGGTCAGTGACGGCTTGACCACCGGTGGATTTCTGAGGCCCAGCTCCTCCATGTCCTTGACATTCATACTGGCAAAAAGACTGTTTTGGACCTTAGCTGTAAAGGGTTTTGTCCCAATTGCGTTTGACTTCCACCACTCAAGCTGGGATAGCTTGGAGGAGTTGCTTGCCTGGGACGGTGCAAGAGGGGAGTTTCCTCCCATCATAGCAGTCCCTCTCTGCATTGCCGCCGCCTGCTAGTTCGGCCCACTCATTACGTAGTCTGGTCGCTGCCTGTTTGCAGAAATCAATGAGGGAATATCTGTCATCTGCCATCGATGCCTCACTAGGGGCGGAAGAGGGCCTAGAGGTTACGGCTTGCGCTGGAGGAGGTTGGTCATAATCTCGTCATCGGTCCCCTTCCCCCTCTTCCGGGGCCAAGCTATGGAAAAGTGGGTGAAGGTCCTCGGGATAGCCAACCATTGCGTCGGCCCATGAGGAATGAGTCTACTAGGCAGTCTCCCCGCTCAAGTAACTCTTCTGGTCACACACCAAAAATAGTAAAAATTCAATTTCCTATGTAAGACATTCAATATCACACTCACTTACAGCACATGGCCAGGCTACATGGCCAGGCTACATGGCCAGGCTACATGGCCAGGCTATATGTACCACTACATCACTAGAATGAGCTACAGAGTACCCTGCTTTCTGTTTCCTGGAATCCACTATTAAACTGGTTTAAATGCTTTTAAGCACACCAATGAGAATCACTATCGCTGCCATACTTCACAGTACAGTTTAAAGTCCAAATGATGAGGCACCCACTTCAATATCCAAAAGCAGCCGCTATGCTCCAGTTCCACTGCTCTGCATACTTCTCTGTGATCCGTCATGCAATTAAGCATTTGTTTCCCCTTTAACCATTGTTAAGTTAAATTGTAGAGTGTAATTAAACCATGGAGTGTAAAACAGCTGTTCAGTCAAAACCCCAGCAACTCTTCAACTATTTTTTTTCTGCATAAAGACACAGGGAAAACATTGTGTAGCTCTGTAACTCTGCTAACAGACTAATATCATCTTGTGTTTATGTTGTTGTATGCCTCTCTGGAGACATCATAAATCAAACACTAATTAGAACCAGTGTGGTGACCCGACGCATTCCGATGCTTCTACCTCTGATCTACCTTCCATCAGCTAATAAACAGCTGAGCCGGTTGCTGCTCTCCAAATTAAAGTAGTGTGTTAGCTAGAGAGCTGAGAGGGACTTTGTTAATTAAGGAAGCTGACAGCTGTAGAACACTTAAAGATCATTTGATGTGGACTCAGCCCATTATCAGCCTGAAAACGTCACCCTGGCACGTTTTTGCAAAAAGGTTAACCGTCGCAGTAGTTTTTCTCAGTGCATTGCAGTCAATGGGAAAAGATGAGTGTCACATGGTTGACGTTTTTCTCAATGCATTGCAGTCAATGGGAAAAGACGAGTGTCACAGGGTTGTAGAACAACAAGGAAACAACTTCAAGTGTTTTGTCCAAATACTGGTGGAGTCAACTAATAAAAGAATGGACGACTGGCCAGAAAGGTCCAGGACCTGAAGAACAAGTTGCAGCTCAATGAGTTTAAACAGGAGAATGGCAAGAGAGAGGACATCAAATCAAATCAAAATGTATTTGTCACATGCTCCGAATACAACAGGTATTCACCTTACAGTGAAATGCTTACTTACAAGCCCTTAACCAACAATGCAGTTAAGAAAAAAAAAGAAATAAAAGTAACAAATAATTAAAGAGCAGCAGTAAAATAACAATAGCGAGGCTATATACAGGGGGTACCGGTACAGTCAATGTGCTGGGGCACCGGTTAGTCGGAGGTAATATGTACATGTAGGTAGAGTTATTAAAGTGACTATGCATAGATAATAACAGAGTAGCAGCAGCGTAAAAGAGGGGCAATGCAAATAGTCTGGATAGCCATTTGATTAGATGTTCAGGAGTCTTATGGCTTGGGGGTAGAAGCTGTTTAGAAGCCTCTTGGACCTAGACTTGGCGCTCCGGTACCGCTTGCCGTGCGGTAGCAGAGAGAACAGTCTATGACTAGGGTGGCTGGAGTCTGACAATTTTTAGGGCGTTCATCTGAACCCGCCTGCTGTAGAGGTCCGGGGTGGCAAGAAGCTTGGCCCCAGTGATGTACTGAGCCGTACGCACTACCCTCTATAGTGCCTTGCGGTTGGAGTTCTGTCAATTCATGACAACAATGATGGAGAAATGTATTATCTTAATGAACAATCAAGGAGGTACAACATGAGATTGGAGAATCTCCACATGAGAACTGGACGGAGTCTGAGGACAAAGTAAGGGAAATGACTTTGTCCAGGATGGCGTAGCAGTCCGACGTGTGTCTTTGTCTTGTCCCATGTATATATAATTTTCTTCGTATATATTTAGTATATATTTTAATCTCACTTTCCATCTACGGACTGAATATACTCTCCTGCAACCCGCCTCATCCAATGTGGTACGGATCTGCTATTTTTATACTTTAGAACAGGAACCCCCTTCAGAAGCTAGCCAGCTAACTAGCTACTAGCTAGTAGTCAGTTAGCCACTGCTAGCGGTCCTCACCGTTAACTCAGACATCAGCCAGCCTCAACCCTTTCAATTCCTGCCAGTCTGCACAGCGCGATATCAACCTAGAGCATATCGGACTGCTTTTTCTCTACCACATCTCCAGATTCGGGGCGTCAGGTAGCCTAGTGGTTAGAGCGTTGAACTAGTAACCGAAAGGTTGCAAGATCGAATACCCGAGCTGACAAGGTAAAAATCTGTCGTTCTGCCCCTGAACAAGGCAGTTAACCCACTGATCCTAGGCCATCATTGAAAATAAGAATTTCTTCTTAATTGACTTGCCTAGTTTAAAAAAATCCTACCGCAAGCTCTGAACCTTCACACTGGATCATCGCAGCTGCTATCTGAGTGGCTACTCCTGGTTAATGTCTCTGTCCTGAAGCAAGCACCAGTTAGCCTGGAGCTAGCCTTGAGCTAGGCACATCTCCCAGCTAGCCAAAGAGGTTCACCAGCCAATTCTTGGGCTACAATGCCAATTGGCCTGGACCCTTTACTGGAGGCCGACACGGAGGCCCGCCGATCCATCACGACTGGTCTGCCGACGTAACCGTCCGAGGGGGGGTCTCAACAGGTTCTTCTGTTGCGATGTCACCGGATGCCCATCTGCTAGCCCCGGCCCGCTAGCTGTCTGAATCGCCGTGGCTCCGTGACTCATCTAGTGCTACTCATTGGACCCTACGATCACTCGGTTACACAAGCCTCTCCCTAATATCAATATGCCTTGTCTATTGATGTTTTGGTTAGGGATTATTGTCTTATTTCACTGTAGAGCCACTAGCCCTGCCCAATATGCCTTAGATAGCCCTCCGGATGAAAAGCGTGCCCAAAGTAAACTGCCTGCTACTCAGGCCCAGAAGCTAGGATATGCATATAATTAGTAGATTTGGATAGAAAACACTCCAAAGTTTGTAAAACTGTTAAAATAATGTCTGTGAGTATAACAGAACTGAAATGGCAGGCAAAAACCTGAGTAAAATCCATCCAGGAAGTGCCATTACCTTGAAATGGCTGTTTTTCCAATGAAAGCCTATCCAACATTTAAAGGGATAGGACCCAGATTACGTTCCCTATGGCTTCCACTAGTTGTGAACAGTGTTTAGACATTGTTTCAGGCTTTTATTCTGAAAAATGAGGGAGAATGACAACATTGAGTGAGTGGACCCTGGGATGTCTTCAGAGCTGATTACTGCGCACGACCGAGAGTACGCCTTTCTTGTTTTCTTTTTATACTGATGAAGCTTTTGTCCTGTTGAAATACTATCGATTATTTAGGGTAAAAACTACCTGAGGATTGATTATAAACATCGTTTGACACGTTTCTATGAACTTTACGGATACTATTTGGAATTTTCGTCTGCCTCTTGTGATCGCATTTGAGCCATTGGATTACTGAACAAAATGCGCCAACAAAATTGAGGTTTTTGGATATAAAGAGGGACTTTATCGAACAAAACAAACATTTATTGTGTAACATGGAGTCTTGTGAGTGCAACCATACGAAGATCATCAAAGGTAAGTGATTAATTTTAATGCTATTTCTGACTTTCGTGACTAATCTACTTGGCTGGTAACTGTACGTAATGTTTTGTGTGCTGAGCGCTGTCCTCAGATAATCGCATGGTTTGCTTTCACCCTAAAGCCTTTTTTAAATCTGACACGGCGGCTGGATTAACAAGAAGTTAAGCTTTATTTTGATGTATAACACATATATTTTCAACAATGTTCAATATTTGAATTGAGTATTTTTGAATTTCACGCTCTGCAATTTCACTGGATGTTGGCCAGGTGGGACGGTAGCGTCCCACACCCCCTAGAGAAGTTAACTGGTGCCTCTAGAGACAAAACCTCTCTCATCGTCACTCAATGCCTAGGTTTACCTCCACTGTACTCACATCCTACCATACCCTTGTCTGGTCATTATGCCTTGAATCTATTCTTCCGCGCCCAGAAATCTGCTCCTTTTACTCTCTGTTCGGAACGCACTAGACGAGCGGTTCTAGCCGTACCCTTATCCTACTCCTCCTCTGGGTTAACCCAGGCCCTGCAGCCCCCAGCACCACTCCCATTCCCCGGGTGCTCTCATTTGTTGACTTCTGTATTCATAAAATCCTTGGTTTCATGCATGTTAACATTTGAAGCCTTCTCCCTAAGTTTGTTTTATTCACTGCTTTAGCACACTCCGCCAACCCTGATGCCCTAGCTATGTCTGAATCATGGCTTAGGAAGGCCACCAAAAATCCTGAAATGTCCATCCCTAACTTTAAAGTCTTCCGACAAGGTAGAACTGCCAAAGGGGGCGGAGTTTCAATATACTGCAGAGATAGCCTGCAGAGTTCTGTCATACTATCCAGATCTGTGCCCAAACAATTCGAGCTTCAACTTTTAAAAATCCACCTTTCCAGAAACAAGTCTCTCACCGTTGCCGCTTCAGCCCCCAGCTGTGCCCTGGACACCATATGTGAATTGATTGCCCCCCATCTATCTTCAGAGTCCGTACTGTTAGGTGACCTAAACTGGGATATGCTTAACACCCCGGCCTTCCTACAATCTAAGCTAGATGCCCTCGATCTCACACAAATTATTAAGGAACCTACCAGGTACAACCCTAAATCCGTAACCATGGGCACCCTCTTAGATATCCTCCTGACCAACTTGCCCTCGAAATACACCTCTGCTGTCTTCAACCAGGATCTCAGCGATCACTGCCTCATTGCCTGCATGCGTGATGGGTCTGTGGTCAAACGACCACCCCTCATCACTGTCAAATGGTCCCTAAAACACTTCAGCAAGCAGGCCTTTCTAATCGACCTGGCCGGGTATCCTGGAAGGATATCGACCTCATCCCGTCAGTAGAGGATGCCTGGTTGCTCTTTAAAAGTGCTTTCCTCGCAATCTTAAATAAGCATACTCAATTCAAAAAATGTAGAACTAAGAACAGATATAACCCTTGGTTCACCCCAGACTTGACTGCCCTTGACCAGCACAATAACATCCTGTGGCGTTCTGCATTAGCAGAATAGCCTCTGTGATATGCACATTTTCAGGGAAGTCAGGAACCAATATACTCAGTAAGTTAGGAAAGCTAAGGCTAGCTTTTTCAAACAGAAATTTGCATCCAGTAGCACTAACTCCAAAACGTTCTGGGACACTGTAAAGTCCATGGAGAATAAGAGCACCTCCTCCCAGCTGCTCACTGCACTGAGGCTAGGAATAAATCTACGATAATCGATCATTTCAATAAGCATTTTTCTACGGCTGGCCAAGCTTTCCACCTGGCTGCCCCTACCCCGGCCAACAGCTCAGCACCCCCTGCAGCAACTTGACCAAGCCCCCCCGCTTCTCCTTCACCCAAATCCAGACAGCTGATGTTTTGAAAGAGCTGCAAAATCTGGATCCCTACAAATCAGCTGGGCTAGACAATCTGGATTCTCTCTTTCTAAAATTATCAGCCGAAATTGTTGCAACCCCTATTACTAGCCTGTTCAACCTCTCTTTCGTATCATCTGAGATCCCTAAAGATTCGAAAGCTGCCGCGGTCATCCCCCTGTTCAAAGGGGGAGACACTCTAGACCCAAACTGTTATAGACCTATATCCATCCTGCCCTGCCTTTCCAAAATCTTCAAAAGCCAAGTTAACAAACAGAGCACCGACATTTTGAATCCCACCGTATCTTCTCCACTATGCAATCTGGTTTCCGAGCTGGTCATGGGGGCACCTCAGCCACGCCCCTGGTCCTAAACGATATCATAACCGCCATCGATAAAAGACAGTACTGTGCAGCCGTCTTCATCGACCTGGCCAAGGCTTTCGACTCTGTCAATCACCGCATTCTTATCGGCAGACTCAATAGCCTTGGTTTCTCAAATGACTGCCTCGACGGGTTCACCAACAACTTCTCAGATAGAGTTCAGTGTGTCAAATCGGAGGGCCTGTTGTCCGGACCTCTGGCAGTCACTATGGGGGTGCCGCAGGGTTCAATTCTCGGGCCGACTCTTTTCTCTGTATATATCAATGATGTCGCTCTTGCTGCTGGTGATTCTCTGATCCACCTCTACACAGACGACACCCTTCTTTGGACACTGTGTTAACAAACCTCCAAACGAGCTTCAATGCCATACAACACTCCTTCCGTGGCCTCCAACTGCTTTTAAATGCTAGTAAAATTAAATGCATGCTCTTCAACCGATTGCTGCCTGCACCCGCCCGCCCGACTAGCATCACTACTCTGGACGGTTCTGACTTAGGATATGTGGACAACAACAAATACTTAGGTGTCTGGTTAGACTGTAAACTCTCCTTCCAGACTCACATTAAGCATCTCCAATCCAAAATTAAATCTAGAATCGGCTTCCTATTTTGCAACAAAGCCTGCTTCACTCATGCTGCCAAACATACCCTCGTAAAACTGACTATCCTACCGATCCTTTACCTTGGCGATGTCATTTACAAAATAGCCTCCAACACTCTACTCAGCAAACAGGATGTAGTCTATCACAGTGCCATCCGTTTTGTCACCAAAGCCCCATATACTACCCACCACTGCACCCTGTATGTTCCTGTTGGCTGGTCCTCACTACATATTCGTCGCCAAACCCACTGGCTCCAGATCATCTCTAAGTCTTCAATAGGTAAAGCCCCGCTTTATCTCAGCTCACTGGTCACCATAGCAACACCCTCCTGTAGCACTCGCTCCAGCAGGTATATTTCACTGGTCATCCCCAAAGACAACACTTCCTTTGGCCGCCTTTCCTTCCAGTTCTTTGCTGCCAATAACTGGAACGAATTGCAAATATCACTGAAGCTAAAGTCTTAAATCTCCGTCTCTAACTTTAAGCATCAGCTGTCAGAGCAGCTTACCGATCACTGCACCTGTACACAGCCAATCTGTAAATAGCACACTCAACTACCTCATCCCCATATTATTACTTACCCTCTTTCTCTTTTTCACCCCAGTATCTCTTCTTGCACACCATCATCTGCACACCTATCACTCCAGTGTTAATGCTAAATTGTAATTATTTCGCCTCTATGGCCAATTTATTGTCTTACCTCCCTACTCTTCAACATTTGCACACACTGTACATAGATTTTTCTATTGTGTTATTGACTGTACGTTTGTTTATGTGTAACTCTGTGTTGTTGTTTTTGTCGCACTGCTTTGCTTTATCTTGGCCAGGTCGCAGTTGTAAATGAGAACTTGTTCTCAACTGGCCTACCTGGTTAAATAAAGGTGAAGTAAAATAAAAAATAAAATCTTGGAGAAACTGAAGATGGACCACAGGAAGATTGAGGTGGAGCGCACCCACAAGCCTGGAAAACCCACCACCGGCCCAGGCCAATACTGGTCAAGTTCCTGTCTCAACATCACCAGTCTCAAAGTCAACCGTGAAGAGGTGACTCCGGGATGCTGGCCTTCTAAGCAGATTTCCTCTGTCCAGTGTCTGTGTTCTTTTGCCCATCTTAATCTTTTATTTTTATTGGCCAGTCTGAGATTTGGCTTTTTCTTTGCAACTCTGCCTAGAAGGCCAGCATCCTGGAGTCGCCTCTTCACTGTTGATGTTGAGACTGGTGTTCACCTTCTTTAATCAGCACAACTGTTTTCAGCTGTGCTAATATAATTGCAAAAGGGTTTTCTAATGATCAATTAGCCTTTTAAAATTATTAACTTGGTTTAGCTAACATAACGTGCCATTGGAACACAGGAGTGACGGTTGCTGATAATGGGCCTCTGTACGCCTACGTAGATATTCCATAAAAGAAAATAGCTGTCTCCAGCTACAATAGTCATTTACAACATTAACAATGTCTACACTGTTTTTTTGATCAATTTTATGATATTTTAATGGACAAAAAAATGGGCTTTTCTTTCAAAAACAAGGACATTTCTAAGTGACCCCAAACTTTTGAACAGTAGTATAGATTTTTTGGCTTTTTCCCTATAATGTCTGTCTCTTACAAGCTACCGAGGAAAGCCCATATTAATATATGTAGCCTTAGAAATAAGGTTTGTGAAATCATTAACTTACTAACATTTTTAGATTTTAGTCATTTAGCAGACGCTCTTATCCAGAGCAACTTACAGTAGTGAACGCATACTTTTTTTTTCTGTACTGGTCCCCCGTGGGAATCGAACCCACAACCCTGGCATTGCAAACACCATGCTCTACCAACTGAGCCACACAGGACCATACACATCAGATAACATTAATATAGTGCCTTCGGAAAGTATTCAGACCTCTTGACTTTTTCCACATTTTGCTAGTTTTTGCAAATTTATTATAAATAAAAACTGAAATATCATATTTACATAAGTATTCAGACCCTTTACTTAGTGTTTTGTTGAAGCACGTTTGGCAGCGAATACAGCATCAAGCCTTCTTGGGAATGACGCTACGAGCTTGGCACACCTGTATATGGGAATTTCTCCCATCCTTCTTCCAGATCCTCTCAAGCTCTGTCAGGTTGGATGGGGACTGTTGCTGCACAGCTATTTTCAGGTCTCTCCAGAGATGTTAGATTGGGTTCAAGTCCGGGCTCTGGCTGGGTCACTCAAGGACATTCAGAGACTTGTCCCGAAGCCACTCCTGTGTTGTCTTGGCTGTGTGCTTAGGGTCATTGTCCTGTTGGAAGGTGAAACTTCGCCTCAGTCTGAGGTCCTGAGCACTCTGGAGCAGGTTTTCATTAAGGATCTCTCTGTACTTTGCTCCGTTCATCTTTGCCTCGATCCTGACTAGTCTCCCAATCCCTGATGCTGAAAATCATCCCCACAACATGATGCTGCCACCACCATGCTTCACCAAAGGGATGGTGCCAGGATTCCTCCAGACGTGGCACAATCTTTTTTCTCATGGTCTGAGGTCTTTAGGTGCTTTTTGGCAAACTCCAAGTTGGATGTCATGTGCCTTTTACTGAGGAGTGGCTTCCGTTTGGCCACTCTACCATAAAGGCCTGATTGGTGGAGTGCTGCAGAGATGGTTGTCGTTCTGGAAGGTTCTCCCATCTCCACAGAGGAACTCTAGAGCTCTGTCAGAGTGACCATTGGGTTCTCGGTCACCTCCCTGACCAAGGCCCTTCTCCCCTGATTGCTCAGTTTGGCCAGGTGGCTAGCTCTAGGAAGAGTCTTTGTTGTTCCAAACTTCTTCCATTTAAGAATGATGGAAGCCACTATGTTCTTGGGGACGTTCAATGCTGCAGAAATGTTTTGGTACCCTTCCCCAGATCTGTGCCTCGACACAATCCTGTCTCAGAGCTCTACGGACAATTCCACGTCATGGCTTGGTTTTTGGATCTGACATGCACTGTCAACTGTGGGACCTTACATAGACAGATGTGCCTTTCCAAATCATGTCCAATCAATTGAATCAAGTTGTTGAAACATCTCAAGGATGATCAATGAAAACAGGATGCACCTCAGCTCAATTTCGAGTCTCAAAGCAAAGGTTCTGAATAAATACAGTTGAAGTCGGAAGTTTACATACACCCTAGCCAAATACATTTAAACTCAGTTTTTCACAATTCCTGCCATTTAATCCTAGTAAAAATTCCATGTCTTAGGTCAGTTAGGATCACCACTTCATTTTAAGAATGTGAAATGTCAGAATAATAGAGAGAATGATTTATTTCAGCTTTTATTTCTTTCATCACATTCCCAGTGGGTCAGAAGTTTACATACACTCAATTAGTATTTGGTAGCATTGCCTTTAAATTGTTTAACTTGGGTCAAATAGTTTCAGGTAGACTTCCACAAGCTTCCCACAATAAGTTGGGTGAATTTTGGGCCATTTCTCCTGACAGAGCTGGTGTAACTGAGTCAGGTTTGTAGGCCTCCTTGCTCTCACATGCTTTATCAGGTCTGCTCACACATTTTCAATGGGATTGAGGTCAGGGCAATGTGATGGCCTCTTCAATACTTTGACTTTGTTGTCCTTAAGCCATTTTGCCACAAGTATGCTTGGGGTCATTGTCCATTTGGAAGGACAATTTGCAACCAAACTTTAACTTCCTGACTGATGTCTTGAGATGTTGCTTCAATATATCCACATCAATTTCTTTCCTCAAGATGCCATCTAGTTTGTGAAGTGCACCAGTCCCTCCTGCAGCAAAGCACCCCCACAACATGATGCTGCCACCCCCATGCTTCAGGGTTGGGATGGTGTTCTTCGGCTTACAGGCCTCCTCCTAACATAACGATGGTCATTATGGCCAAACAGTTCTATTTTGGTTTCATCAGACCAGAGGAAATTTCTACAAAAAGTAAGATTTTTGTCCCCATGTGCAGTTGCAAACCGTAGTCTGGCTTTTTTATGGCGGTTTGAAGCAGTGGCTTCTTCCTTGTGGAGCGACCTTTCAGGTCTGTCGATATAGGACTCGTTTAACTGTGGATACAGATACTTTTGAACCTGTTTTCTCCAGCATCTTCACAAGGTCCTTTGCTGTTGTTCTGGGATTGATTTGACTTTTCGCACCAAAGTACATTCATCTCTAGGAGACAGAACGCGTCTCCTTCCTGAGCGGTATGATGGCTGCGTGGTCCCATGGTGTTTATACTTGCGTACTATTGTTTGTACAGATGAACGTGGTACCTCCAGGTGGTTGGAAATTGCTCCCAAGGATGAACCAGACTTGTGGAGGTCTACAATTTTTTTTCTGAGGTCTTGGCAGATTTATTTTGATTTTCCCATGATGCCAAGCAAAGAGGCACTGAGTTTGAAGGTAGGCCTTGAAATACAGCCACAGGTACACCTCCAATTGACTCAAATGGTGTCAATTAGCCTATCAGAAGCTTCTAAAGCCATGACATCATTTTCTGGAATTTTCCAAGCTGTTTAAAGGCACAGTCAACTTAATGTATGTAAACTTCTGACCCACTGGAATTGTGATACAGTGAATTATGAGTGAAATAATCTGTCTGTAAACAATTGTTGGAAAAATGTCCTAACCGACTTGCCAAAACTATAGCTTGTTAACAAGAAATTTGTGGAGTGGTTGAAAAATGACTTTTAGTGACTCCAACCTAAGTGTATGTAAACTTCCGACTTCAACTGTATGTAAAGGTATTTCTGTTTTTTATTTTTAATAAAAGTGAACATTTTCGAAAAACCTGTTTTCGCTTTGTCATTATGGGGTATTGTGTGTAGATCAGTGAGGATTTATAAAAATGTAATCCATTTTAGAATAAGGCTGTAACGTAAAACAAACTGTGGATAAAGTCAAGGGGTCTGAATACTTTCCGAAGGCACAATTAATTTGATGATACAGCAGTAACAATACAAGGAAGGATATAACATCTATAGAAGAGACAGACAGTTGTGCCTGTATATATTCAGAGTCATATCCTTGTAATGCTTAGAGAAGATCTTACTGTTTGTGTTTTGTAAAGTCATTCCACTGCGTCACTTCTTGTTTTATTAGAAACATTAATGTGCTGTAAATTCCAAATTGTTTGCATAGTCATACGGAATCATTTAGTAACCAAAAGAGTGTTTAACAAATCCAAATATATTTTATATTTTAGATTCTTCAAAGTAGCCACCCTTTGCCTTGATGACAGCTTTGCACACTATTGGCAATCTCAAATATAAAATATATTTTGATTTGTTTGACGCTTTTTTGGTTACTACATGATGCCATATGTGTTATTTCATAGTTTTGATGTCTTCACAATTATTCTACAGTGTAGAAAATTGTAAAAATAAAGAAAAACTTGAATGAGTAGGTGTGTCCAAACATTTTACTGGTACTGTATGTGTGACTGCTAGATGGACACACACACACTACATGTCAATGTTTTTAAATGTATGTAAATTGCCTTTTGTCTGTAATGTATTTTTCGTAATGTGTCAGTTCCCAGTATGACTAGCTGTCGCCATTGGTGTCGGCTAATGGGGATCCTAATAAATCAAATCCATTCTGCCTGTCTGCCTGTCTGTCTGTCTGTTGGCCTGTCTGTGGGCGAGAGGAGGGAGAGAGAGATGAGGTGGGGAAGGCAGGGAATGAAGGAGGGAGAGAGAATAGAGGGGGAGGAGAGGGAAAAAAGTGGAGAGTGAGGGGGGAGGGAGAGGGTGAAGGAGAGATGGGGAGAGAGGGGAGGGAGAGAGAGGAGGGAGAGGAAGGGGAGGGATGGAAAGAAGGAGTGAGGGAGAGGGAGAGAGGAGAGCGTGAGGGTGAAGG
The DNA here is from genome assembly GCF_901001165.1 of Salmo trutta. Lineage (NCBI taxonomy): Eukaryota > Metazoa > Chordata > Actinopteri > Salmoniformes > Salmonidae > Salmo > Salmo trutta. The sequence goes on from NC_042958.1 coordinate 20,357,356, forward strand.
ATGGGAGGGGGAGAGGGAGGAGGAAGGGGAGAGAAAGAGTCAACTAACAGATAGGTGGGAGAGAGGAGGGAGAGCGAGAAATGAGAGAAGTGGGAGGCAGGGAAACAAGGAGGGAGAGAGAATGAAGGGGGAGGAGGGAGACAGTGAAGAAGGGATGGGGGAGAGAGGAGAAGAGGGTGAGAGGGGGTGAAAGAAGGGGAGGGAGAAAATTAGGGGGGGATAAAGAGGAGGTAGAGCATGAAAAAGACAGAGACAGCCAGTCAATTGGTTGATGCTTATCTTTTCCCATTGACTAATATGTATTTACATTTCAGTCATTTAGCAGACGCTCTTATCCTGAGCATTTTTTTTTCGTACTGGCCCCCCGTGGGAATCGAACCCACAACCCTGGCGTTGAACACACCATGCTGGCGTTGCAAACACCATGCTCTACCAACTGAAAGTCAAACCTTTGACACTCATCTTTTCCCATTTTCCCAATGTATTGAGATAAACATCGACCCGGTGACACTTATCTTTTCCCATTGACTGCAATGTATTAAGAAAAACATCAACCCTGTGACACTCATCTTTTTCCATTGACTGCAATGTATTGAGAAAAAAGTCAGCTTCTGTGACATTTTACCTGGATGTCAAATTTTTTTTTTCTTCTATGGTACAGTAGAGGCCTCTAGAACCGTCTGCATTGTGTCATTGTTCAGAGTGGCACCACAGGAGGCCCCTCTAAACAGTTCTATGGACAACATGCCAGCATGTTCTACTCTTCTAGCTGCACGTCTTCTATTTCTGAGGTTGAAGGATGGGTTTCCTCCTACTTTTAACCATTGTATAAAAGGGTGGCAGGTAGCCAAGTGGTTAGAGCATTGCGCCAGTAACCAATAGGTTGCTAGATCGAATCCCTGAGCTGACAAGTTAAAAAAAACTGTTGTTCTGTTCCTAGGCTGCCATTGTAAATTAGAATTAGTTCTTAACTGACTTGCCAGGTTAAAAAAGTAAGTCATGCAACATCTCATGCTAGAGAAAATGTGCTCCTTCATTATTGGATCTGCAAATACATGTTATAATATCTGGCACCCTTTACTGTCTTTTTAGGAGACATGAACCTAGCTAATTTCACAACGCCATAAACTAACCAAAATATGAATTTGTATCACTATTTTTACTCTTCTTTCCTTTCTGTTTGATTATATCTTTGTTTTTCGTTATTTGATTATATTGCTCCAGTTCTATGTCCAATTCTGTAGTGGAGCGGGTTGAGATGAATTATCATGGTCCACACACACCAACACATGAAGAGAGCATGACCATGCCTCTTCCCCCTCAGGAGGCTGAACAGATGAATGGGCACTCAGATCCTCAGAAAGTTCTACAGCTGCACCATTGAGAGCATCTTGACTGGCTGCATCACTGCTTGGTATGGCAACTGCTTGGCATTCAACTGCAAGGCGCTACAGAGAGTTGTGTGCACGGCCCAGTACATCACTGCGGCCGAGTGACATTCCATCCAGGACCTCTATACCAGGCGGTGTCAGAGGAAGGCCCAAAATATATTCAAAGACTCCAGCCACCCAAGTCATAGACTGTTCTCTCTGCTATCGTACGGCAAGTGGTAGCGATGCATCAAGTCTGGAACCAACAGGACCCTAAACAGCTTCTACCACCAAGTCATAAGACTACTAAATAGTTAGTTAAATAGTTAAACAATAGCTACCCGGTCTATCTGCATTGACCCTTTTACATTAACTCTTTTGACTCATCACATACGCTGCTGTTACTGTCTATTATATATCCTGTTGCCTAGTCACTTTACCCCTACCTATATGTACAGTACATATCTACCTCACTTACCTTAATTTCTATCTAATTGAATCCTGCTGTATCCATCCTTCTGTCCAGAATCACACATTGCATTGTCGTGTCTTTGGCTATGCCGGATTAAGTGATATGACATGCTAACTTATAAAATTATTTCTCTGTAATTAATATTACCTGATTAAGCTAATCATGTAAATGTAATTAACTAGAAAGTCGGGGCACCACAGAAGAACGTTTATAGAGCTGTTATCTTGCGAATAAACTCTTAAAATACTTAGTAATATTTTACATCGATAGCAGTCAATATTAACCCTTATCTTATTTTCAGTCTCATCATGAAAGTTGTAAATTCTTGGTTATCTTCACGCACCCTGGCTAACAAGTTGAATCAGCAATACAAAATTGGGTTTAATTATTTATTTACTAAATACCTAACTAATCACACAGAATTACAAATACACAGAATACAATGATGTCATACAGAAAACGCCCTGGTGAACGGAGCCTGTATCATGGCTGGTTACACAAAGGAAAAGGGGGTTGGGTTTGAATGAAAGAGCGGGAAGATTTAGGAACAAAGAAACAGCAGCTATGCTATCGTAAATACATTATCTTATGCATTCTAAATTACCGCCCATTTGGAAAAGGAAAATGCAATAAATATTTACTCTGAGCTGCGCTTCGGTAGATTGGTCGTAGATGCTGGCCGGGTTGGCCACCAGATCTTCCTGTAGTGGAAGAATGTCAATGGTGGCAAATGGATACGTGGTGGTATCTTCGTCTGGTTGTTAGACTGGATCCGTCGTCCGTCCTTTCCTAGCCCACGTTAGCAGCGGCTAACTCAACAGCTAGGAAGTATCACTTCTGTAGTGAATAAGCTCAAAGTTCATACCAGTTCATACCATAGCTCACGCCGAGGTTGGCTTAGTTCTGTCCTTGATATGTGTCTGTCCTTCTAACGTAGAGGCTGCAGACCTCACGTACTGGAACACGTGAATGTCTTTTCGTCAAAGACTTATATAGTGGAGAGGAGGGAAGGAGGTGTTTCATCGTTTATAACCCCATGTCTCTTCACAGGGTTGGCCACTGATCGGGCAGGGCCCTTTCCTTATGAAAACCCAATTCCCTCATTTGGAAGCTAAAATTACATTTAATCTCCTAACAAACAATTTCAATATCAAACATTTCAATTGCATAACAATTCCATGTGACTCTGATAACTAGAGGGTGTATACTTTCTCAGGTACAGTTTATGTCGTCCTGTCATCAATCATAATGTCTCAGATAACAATGAACTGACATACATACTCATTACGTTATCAAGCATATTTCCAACTGGTTTTATTATCAAAAGATGGTTCCTTTTCCCCATTTGTTTGATGTTCCCAGACTCTCTATATTTAACACAGGCTATTCAAGTCCTTCAGTAGGGTCAGAGAGAGAGGGGAAGGGAGAAGGGTATTTATGGGGAGGTCATAAACCTTACCCACAGGCCAACGTCATGACAGCATTAATATGTACTCATTCAAGTGCAGGAAATATAATATGGCAATAGTGACTTGATACTAATATGCAATGTAGCCACATACCAAGACACATAACATAATAAACAGCAAGTGAACCCAGTCAACCTCTGCTGCGACAGAAAGCAAAGTAGTAAAAATGTATTGTGAGAGCTTACCTTCCCTGGACCTTGATGTCAGAGATGGCGTAGAAGTATCTGGACAGGTTGTTCTCGTCTACCATGGTGGCCCCTGTGGCTGGTCGGAGGAGCCGGACCCTCAGGTCTGTAATGGTGAAGAAGTCTCTCAGGTTCTTGGTGGTGTCTAACTGACCGTAGAGGGACGCCATGTTGTGGAGCCGTGGTCCGGCGAACAGTGCAAAGCGGTCCTTGATCTCGAAGCGCACCGTCTTGTCATACTTCCACACGTAGCCCCTGGAGTATTCCTCGGTGCAGATGATGTCTAGGAGAGTGTGCTGGGTCAGGTCCTGGACAGTCTTGGCATCCATGGTGAAAGCGTCCAGACAGTCTGTGGCGTAGAACTGGTAGGGTTGCCAGGTCTTACCGTAGTCCAGAGACTTCTCCAGAACCATCTGTTCCGGGCGGCCTGACTCGAAGGTGACCACAATGTCGTCGGTCAGCTCGATGGTTTTGCTCCACGACAGTGTGATATTGACCAGGAGGGCCTTGGGGTACTTCTTCCAGGAACTAGACTGCCAGAAGGTTGTGGGGTTGCGGCCCTCGAAATCGAACATGAGCTCCGGTGGGTGGGCCAGGTCCTCGTTTTCGGCATCACATTCATTGTTACACATGTACGGGTTCTCCTAAAAGAGAGGGGACAATAAAGACAGAGAAAGAACGACATTAAGGAATTGAAATGGTAAACAATAACACAGGTACCCAAAGCATATTTTTACGAGCCTTGAGTTCTATGTGTAGCCAAGTGTAGGTTAAAGAAATAGACTTCCATGCAGTATACAGCACAGAGCTCTAGTACGACCATGACTCTGCATAATTTGAATAGTATTGATGTGATGTTGGGTCCAGGGCTCCAGCTGTGGTACTAAATGAATCTAAATGAGGGGCTAGCCTATTAGAAAACACCCGGAGACACATTCATGTTTTATGGGGACGTTTCGGAGAAGTCACCCCTCCACCACGGACTTACAACACCCCTCTTCTCACAGCCAGACTGCAAGTGCCTTTTGCCTTTTGTCAATTCTGTCATTGAAGGATGAAAAATATATCATCCAACCTCCAGTTCAAAGTCAAGGGTATCAAGCCAGAGAGAGGGAGAGCAAAGGAAGGCAGAGAGCATAACTTAAAGGATCTCTCTCTCCCTCTCTCTTTCCCTTTCTTGCACTTTTTAAAAGAGGCAGACAGGCAGGTGAGCAGGCAACGCCTCAGATTCATCAAGACCCTTTCCTCTAGAAAACATCCTCCTCAAAACATTGGTACGATATGCCACAAATCGTTACACCGCCATGTTCTTCCTTCCCCGGGGCTACAGCCTGCTGTCTGCCGCTGGACTAAGGGGAGGGGGGTACTTCAGGAAGGACCTTTCAACAGAGACGCTCCTCCAATTTATCAGGACAAGATAATCCACCACTTGATTAGGTAGGAGATGTCAGTGTCTGTATGGTTCTGAGGCCAGGGCGATATAAGAGGGGAGGAGCGCTCTCTGTCCGGGTGATGTAGGACAGGAAAAGAAGGCAGGAAGACAAAAGGAGAGAGTGAGAAAGAGAGAGAGAAATATACAAGAAAAAGGAAGGAGAGAGAGAGAGAGAGAGAGAGAGAGAGA
>NC_042958.1:20367472-20395948 GCF_901001165.1 Salmo trutta
GAAGCCCGTCTGTTGCTCTGCACAAATAATGTCAGCCTCCTTTTGAGTGGTGGACTATTCTTGATACATACGGGAAACTGTTGAGTGTGACAAAGCCAGCAGTGTTACAGTTCTTGGCACACTCAAACCGGTGCACCTGGCACCTACTACCATACCCCGTTTAAAGGGACTTAGAGGGACTTTTGTCTTGCCCATTCACCCTCTGAATAGCACACATACACAATCCTTGTCTCAATTGTCTCAAGGCTTAAAAATCCTTCTTTAACCTGTCTCCTCCCCTTCATGTACACTGATTGAAGTGGATTTAACATCAATAAGGGATCGTAGCTTTCACCTGGATTCACCTGGTCAGTCTGTGTCATGGAAAGAGCAGGTGTTCCTAATGTTTTGTACACTCAGTGTATATCTCTATTCAACATTAAACAGACAGGTGATGTATTATACATAATATTGAGAAGTAGCATGAATTATTGAGATGTGTACATGATAATACACAGATACACACTTGTAATGACAATGGTATCTATCTATCTATCTATCTATCTATCTATCTATCTATCTATCTATCTATCTATCTATCTATCTATCTATCTATCTATCTATCTATCTATCTATCTATCATCTATCTATCTATCTATCTATCTATCTATCATCTATCTATCTATCTATCTATCTATCTATCTATCTATCTATCTATCTATCTATCTATCTATCTATCTATCTATCTATCTATCTATCTCGCTCTCCCAGGTAGGGATCTTCTTGTTGTGGCAAATGTTCAAAATAAAGTTTTCTGGGAGCATAAAAGGGGGATATATTGGTATGGTGGTAAGGATCAACTTGAAAGTAAATGTTTCAAACAGCAAGTCCAAACAACATGTCCACAGACAACGAAGCTCAACATGTTTCATTTAAGTTTGAAACTACAACAGCACATCTCAAATAGTTTCCCCACTGCTTGCAACACGACAGAATGACTTCGTAAATAAAACTTCGGTGTCCATATTTCAACTACAACTATTGAATTGCATCGCTGTAAAATAGAGCAACATAAAAGCAGTATGCATTACAAGTCCAGTTAAAGTAAGTAGCATTGTGCCATCCTAGCTGTTGCTTGTGGTTGTCCGTGCCAGGCAGTCCCAGGCATTGTGTGGTAAAAGTAGGCTTTAGTCTGACCTGATCAGGGTCTCAACAGTTCTCAGAGACCCAGAGCCAATGCCTTTCAGTTCAGCAAAGTAGTCTAAATCACCCTAAGGCATGCTTGGTTAGCAAAAACAGTTGGGGTGAAAGTAATCCGGTACGGTCCGGTTCGGAGTACTGGCAAAATAAATAGCGAGGGTACACCGTGCCGGTAAAACATGATCCTATCTCAATAATTAAACAAAGATGGCAAGAAAACTGTAGGCTATTACAACATTATTTATCATTATTGCACGTCAGTCATAGGAAAAATGGACTTGAACATGTGTGGAATACGCTCCAAAATACAGTGTGGTTTCGACGATAAAAGTGACATTTCACAAAGGCAGAGATGAGTGGCCGAGACTGAGACGTGCATGGACAGTAGTGGACGCATCAATTCCATTTACAAGTGTGGGCCTAATGAATGACAATCACTGAACGTCATGCATTCCTTAGACTTTATTTACAGATTGTTTTAACAGATGTCTCTTTCCATTCATTAAATGGCGGGTGCACAGTGCACTGTATGGATGCTGGAATTATTTTAGACTGGATGAACGTGAGCAGGTGACCACACTTACAGGTGCCTAGTGAAGTGATTTTCTTTGACAATTATATGAAAACACCATGACCGGTTATGTTTATGCCACATTAAAGGCAATAGAATTTCAAAGTAAAATTACAAATTTACACAGAGATCCTATTAAATTATTCTTCCTGCTCTGAGTACTTTAATTGTAACAGGGAACGCCTGTCTCAACACTGAGGTCCCAGAAGGATGGTCTCCCTCCTCTCTTTAGGATCAGAAAGATTCTCCATCCGTGGAAAACACACTCATAATTATTTATCCAGTTCAATGAAATAAAAGTCACTTGTGTTTTTATGTCTGAGTAAGAGGAAGTTTGCAGACATTAGACATTAAAGCACTTTTACACTGTTTCACAAATCAAAGATAAAAAATCTTAACATTTAGCTAATGAGGTTCACTTTTGAACTGAGAGAAGTATTTCGTATATTGAGACCTGGCGAGTCTAGCATCATCCAGACATCATTATACGACACACCATTATCGGAGACAACTCTGGACCACTATGAGTATACCATTAAGAAACTCCACCGTCCTCAATACAGTCAATTATCTGTTATGGAGCTGACATTCAAACAGCATCCTAATAGCTACAGTAGCAGAATCAAACTAGGCTAACAACATGATAAGTGACTCAATAGCCGGAAGTCTACATTCATTGTGCAACACAGCCTATATGAAAAAGGCTGCTATGTGCAGGTTTCTGCATCAAGGCCGACAAATTGCAGCAAGATCTCGTTCCTAGGCTCTCTTCTCTGATACATCCCTGGTGATTTGACACTGACTGAGAGACTACACTTCCTGCCTTCTCTTTTTCTCTCCCTCATTGTCGCTCTCTCTCAATTTCTTTCTTTCTTTCTTTCTTTCTCCTTCTCTCTCTCTCTTGGTAAGGTGTAATATAATAACCCTACATGCTGTATAAGCCTCCCAGACAGACGTGACTCTTTGTCACCTTGACCGAGCTGATAACCCAACCCTGTGACACGCAGGCAGACACATACACATTACCGTACAGGTTTCAGTGTTATTACCAATGAAAATCCCAACCTGGGCCATAAGAGGACAGGATTGTGGGAATTAACACACCGTATATTCAGTTCATAATGAAAGATGGTGAGAGAGAGAGAGAGAGAGAGAGAGAGAGAGAGAGAGAGAGAGAGAGAGAGAGAGAGAGAGAGAGAGAGAGAGAGAGAGAGAGAGAATACCCCCTTCAAGTACACTCCCCTGTGTGCCAGGGTCTAGGTTGAGATCATGTTACAGTAACTGTATGGCAGATCAGGCTGAGTTAAGTGAGTCTGGGTCCTGCTACTGCAACACTTGAATTACATGAATACATCTGATTCCCCAATAAAATGTTTCCGCTAGCTGCTCACCTGACGGTCAACGTCACCCAAGGCATCGGCTTTCAAGGACAACACATATTTACAGTGTCCTTGTGTTCAGTTCATAAAACATGTGGCAGACATAATGTATCTATTCTGTCCTTGTACATGGACATTAATAATATGAATTAAACAATCATTATGTAAACCCCTATCTGTCACGCCCTGACCTTAGTGATCCTTTTAATTCTCTATTTGGTAGGTCAGGGTGTGACTAGGGTGGGAAATCTATGTTTATATTTCTTTGTTGGCCGAGTATGGTTCCCAATCAGAGGCAGCTGTCTATCGTTGTCTCTGATTGGGGATCATACTTAGGCAGCCCTTTTTCCCACCTTCAGTTGTGGGATCTTGTATTTTGTGTTGCATGTGTTTGGCACTCCTAGCTTTACGTTCGTTGTATTGTTTTTTGGTGGTACATTTAAAATTAAAGAGAATGTACTCCTACCACGCTGCACCTTGGTCTTCATTGAACGACGGACGTAACACTATCATTCATATATCACTGTCCATACATTACTGTGCAAATATAACTATGTATATGGATGTCAATCATGCATATATATCACTGTATATATAAATGACTGTACTCATTCATTATACGGAGTAGGCTGTCTCATTTGGCCACTGTTGGGAAACTGTCCTTTGTTGTGGAGACCCAGCCAGACCCAGGCCCTTACTGACATATAGGAGCCATCAGATCTCACATTAACATGGACAGTACACGTCAAACATGTGCACTCACACATGCATGCACACGCACGTACGCACACACACACACACACACACTGTGTGTGGACAGTACTACACATGGCTGATTAAATCAAGCCCTACCTGTCAAACACTTCAACCTAATTAGCAGTTGGAGGCCACATGTATATATGGAAGAATCTATTGTAATTAATGACTGGTCTAAGATTCGTCCCTCTGTGTCCAGCAAGAGGTAAATTTAGCACAGAATAATTATCTTGGCGGCACAGGGGGTGGGGTGGGGTGGGGGGGTTAACATCTGTAGTGATTCATAACAATCCTATTTTCTGATGCAAGATGTCGGCGATGTCTTCAGCATTCAGACATTTTGAAACCACTTTTTTGAAAAGCCAGGGGCGTCTTTTTAGGATGATTAAAATCAATAGGGTCGTAAATGTAGGGTAGAGCAGCCATTCCCAGTCTGGTTATTTAACTGCTTTGATTGATACTTTAAATTCAGCTCGTGCCACTTCTGTCTGTCTGTGGGATCACTGAAGGTCTCTTCAGACATTCTACTGGGAGGGTTAAGCTTCTTTTTCTTCTTTTTTTTACCATTGAATCTAAGAGAATGATTGACAGATGACTCTGGGGAAAAAGAGCTCAGTCCTTTTTCCTCTCCAAGGCTCGCAGGATCACGACATGGGCACAATTGGACTCACATGGAAGAGGGCACACACACGCATACACACACACACTCACACACACACACACACACACACACACACATACACACACCCACTTCCCAAGCAAGGCACATACATTATACACAGCCATGAAAAATCATGTCACAAATAGAAAAACAAACAAAAAGACACGCACACACACACACACATACTGACTCTACATAAAAGGCTTCTGGTACTCTATAGCTCCCACATACTTGAGTTGAGTTGACAATAGTTCATTTCTAAGTTAAACTAAGACATAGTTCAATGTGTTACCCTGACCTTTGGCATTTTAAACATCTTCTGAAAGAGTCAAGTTCAAGAGTCACTACAAATTGAAATATCCTCATAAAAAACTAATGTAAAATCCTTGTGTCCCGGGCCAGAAATAGTTACTGTAGCACCTTGAATCCAACAACACATAATATAACTCTGACCCAGTCTACAGAGAAACTACACAACATTCTGACCTTATAAAACACAACAACAACACATCATCATATAAATCTGGCCCAGTCTACAGAGAAACTACACAACATTCTGACCTTATAAAACACAACAACAACACATCATCATATAAATCTGACCCAGTCTACAGAGAAACTACACAACATTCTGACCTTATAAAACACAACAACAACACATCATCATATAAATCTGACCCAGTCTACAGAGAAACTACACAACATTCTGACCTTATAAAACATAACAACAACACATCATAATATAAATCTGACCCAGTCTACAGAGAAACTACACAACATTCTGACCTTATAAAACACAACAACACATCATAATATAAATCTGACCCAGTCTACAGAGAAACTACACAACATTCTGACCTTATGAAACACAACAACACATCATAATATAAATCTGGCCCAGTCTACAGAGAAACTACACAACATTCTGACCTTATAAAACACAACAACAACACATCATCATATAAATCTGGCCCAGTCTACAGAGAAACTACACAACATTCTGACCTTATAAAACACAACAACAACACATCATCATATAAATCTGGCCCAGTCTACAGAGAAACTACACAACATTCTGACCTTATAAAACACAACAATAACACATCATCATATAAATCTGACCCAGTCTACAGAGAAACTACACAACATTCTGACCTTATAAAACATAACAACAACACATCATAATATAAATCTGACCCAGTCTACAGAGAAACTACACAACATTCTGACCTTATAAAACACAACAACACATCATAATATAAATCTGACCCAGTCTACAGAGAAACTACACAACATTCTGACCTTATGAAACACAACAACACATCATAATATAAATCTGGCCCAGTCTACAGAGAAACTACACAACATTCTGACCTTATAAAACATAACAACAACACATCATAATATAAATCTGACCCAGTCTACAGAGAAACTACACAACATTCTGACCTTATAAAACACAACAACAACACATCATAATATAAATCTGACCCAGTCTACAGAGAAACTACACAACATTCTGACCTTATAAAACACAACAACAACACATCATAATATAAATCTGACCCAGTCTACAGAGAAACTACACAACATTCTGACTTTATAAAACACAACAACAACACATCATAATATAAATCTGACCCAGTCTACAGAGAAACTACACAACATTCTCACCTTATAAAACACAACAACAACACATCATAATATAAATCTGACCCAGTCTACAGAGAAACAACACAACATTCTGACCTTATAAAACACAACAACAACACATCATAATATAAATCTGACCCAGTCTACAGAGAAACTACACAACATTCTGACCTTATAAAACACAACAACACATCATAATATAAATCTGACCCAGTCTACAGAGAAACTACACAACATTCTGACCTTATAAAACACAACAACACATCATAATATAAATCTGACCCAGTCTACAGAGAAACTACACAACATTCTGACCTTATAAAACACAACAACACATCATAATATAAATCTGACCCAGTCTACAGAGAAACTACACAACATTCTGACCTTATAAAACACAATAGCAACACAACAGCAGCTGCAGTGTTTGAGGACACACTTCATTTAGCGACACATTACTGCTGACCCTCTAAACGTGGCGTGGTTGTAATCATAGCCCTCTTAGGGAGTGTAGAGTGCTCTCCTCTCCTGCTCCTTGCTGAGGAGCACACACACGCACAGACACAAACACACACCCAAAAACACTATCTCGCTCTCTCTGTCTCTCTTTGCCTGACGAGCATGCAGCAGCCATTAAAACAAGTTTAAAAGGGCTAAAGGGAACAGCGCTCTAATCAACCACTCTGTCGAAATAATATATGAATCAAGCATTCTGTTACTGATTAATTAAACCAAGAGATTCACACTAATGAGACCACACAGGGAAACAGAGAAATACTGAGGAGTCATTTCAGGTTGGCAGGGTGGGAGCTCAAGCTAGTGCTGGGTTGGTTGGTTGGTTGGTTGGTTGATTGGTTGGTTGGTTGATTTTGGGTTTTGTGAAAGTGACATAGTAAAAAATGTACATCTGCAATCCAATCTGTTTGAAAGACAAGATGAGATGCAATTGGTTGTTCATCTCCATATCCACTAAGGCATAAGATACCATTCCACTACACACTGACTTTAATCTAGATAGATAGCCTATAATGTTTGAAAAAAAGTTGAAACGTAGTCCATGTGAATTTGACTTCATGTGCTTTAAGGACTTTAAGGCTTGTAAAATGAGATGTCCGCTCAAGGCTATGGTAATCCAACTATCCAACTATCTTTTTAACATTGAGTGGATAGTGAGCTCTGCCATGATCGTTACAGCATGACTGAGACTGGGCGATCAAAGTTAATCATTTGAATCCTCACTGGAACAGAAGCACTTTAGCTACATGTTTATGGCATTTAAAAAAAAGCTCCATGTAGGCTGTACCTAAGAAAGTTTGGACACTTTCTTAGCTATACTGTATCCTGGAACTGTCGTGGCCTAGAACTTAAGATCTGTGCCAGTCATGTAAGGACATTTGAACATCAACTGTCATCTCCAAAAATGTTTGGATTCCAAACCTCTCCCCCTCCACCTCATCATGTTGTGTTCTCCTGTCTTCCATCTGATCATTTCTCTTCAAACTATTCCCCTGTATTTCCTGTTCTGTTGTTCCATCTCACTCCCACATGTAGCCTATTCAGAGCACATAGCGACACTGTTCTGTTCTGGCTGAGACAGATGACTGTACAAACCAGGCCAGTTTGTTTTGTGCTTTTTAGACCCTGAACATCTCTGTGTAATACCCACCCTCTCTTTCTGGGTCTTTAAGACCGTGCTGCAGACAGAGTAAGCCAAAGGTGGAGGTGTTACAAAGGCTCTGTCACAACGCTAACAAGGCAAAGCTCTCTGATGCTACAGCTACACCGGCACGGCAGCATGGCAGGTGGACATCACCTCCGCTGCAGAGCCCTGTGTTACACTTCATCCTCCAACACACTGCAACGCCTGCAGGGTAGCCTGTATTTGTCATGCCGCAAGCCTCGATTTCAAGACACGGCTGTATCTCTCTCTCTCTCTACCCTATAATGGGCTGCATGTCTAGTACTGTGAACTAAGGTAGAGTGGAGTGTGTTAGAGACTTAAAACATACAATGCTGACATCCACAGAGAGCAGCAGTGTCAATAAGGCTTTAAAAAGCTATTTAATCTACAAGTAAATAAGGTGTCACCGAGGAGCCTCATGCATATCAGGGAAAACGTTTCAGAAATATCACTCAAGAGGATCCAGACCCTGATAACCCCATTTCACTCAGAGTATCATCAGGAAGGAAGAAGGGCTGTTTGTAATGCACTCATTCTCACAGATGTAATCTCTGCAGTGTTATCAGTCAGTTAAGCTGTCTGCCTCTCTACCTGCCTGCCTGCCTGCCTGCCTGGCGTGTGTTTGAAGCCTGGTGTGTCAGTTCATCTACTCGGCGCTCTCCGACCCCCCCGTCCCAGGTCAGGGGTCGCAGCTGAAAACTGCCTGGGAGACGTAGCCCGGCTCGGTCTTAATTACACATATGGATGTAGGACGCACATTTGCATATGCACACACACACACACACACACACAAACACACACACACACGCGCATAGACACGTAGACACACGCAGGCACACACAGACACACGCAAACACTCAGGCATACACATGACATTTGATGACTATCTTAACATATTAGATGATCCTCTCTGTTAGGCTCCTTGGCAAAATGTTCACATCAATCTCACAACACGAATACACACACGTTCACAGACACTGAAGGCATAACGGATGATATAGACTCCTCTTCCTGGCAGACTGTGTGTGTGTGTGTGTGTGTGTGTGTGTGTGTGTGTGTGTGTGTGTGTGTGTGTGTGTGTGTGTGTGAGTGTGTGTTTTTCTGTGTATGTCTGTGTGTGTGTGTGTCTGTGTGTGTGTGTGTCTGTGCGTGTGTGTGTGTGTCTGTGTGCGTGTGTGTGTCTGTGTGTGTGTGTGTGTCTGTGTGTGTGTGTGTGTGTGTGTGTGTGTGTGTGTGTGTGTGTGTGTGTGTGTGTGTGTGTGTGTGTGTGTGTGGCTCCAGACGGAGACACAGGGAGAGCGTCTGTTGGCTGAGCGGTGAAGTAGCCCTGCCAAAACCCCCTCCCAGCTCCAGTCTCCACTATTTAATGGAAATATGGCCCACCATAAACCTAATGAAATCAGACACCACTGAACTGTAATAAGTAGTGATAAGTAGAGGCAGGCTGCTGGAACAGCAACTTAACCAGCTGAGACTGATGCTGTATATTCCTAGAGTTCCATGCAGGTCAACTATTCTTCCATAGGTGGTTATCACAGACTTCTCTCTGCCTTTTGCTCACGGAAGAATAGTAATAAAATATAATGCTTTCTACTGTATATTTCTAGTAAGTATCACATATGGGTCTCAATGAAGCATACTGTTACTGTAATATTGTTAGGTTGACTACTGAGACGTTCCTGCTGCAGTTAATCTTGCTGAAGTTATAGCACCATGTAAACACCCAAGAGAAAGCACTGTGTGAGCTATCCTTGGTCCTGAACAACATGCACATGATGTAATCTACATGAACCCAGACATAAAATACACACACACAACATGATGTATTGTTCTGGTATTCCAACATACAGTACAACCTCAAAGCTGTGCTTTGTGTACTATTCATTTTGTGTGCTATTCATTTTTCCTATACAATTAGACAACTGAGGGTTTTTCCAAAGAAATTGACAATATACACATGGTCACTGAACTTCAAACATGGAGGGTAAGTGGCTTCTATAGAATATAAATAGCAATTCTTGCTATGTGGCTTCTACAGCCCTTGCACAGAAACTGCTTTGTTAATCAAAGGAAAGACAAGGAAGTAACTATTATTCTACAATAATTAGTAAGGATGAGAGACATACTGCATAAATCTGTACCAACATTGTGTAAATGATGTGTAGACCTACATCGGTTAATATGAGTACAACAATTCATATGAAAAATATCATGGCTTTAGAAAAGAGACAGCCCTAACAGGAAGTGAACCCCTTTCTATGACCTGTTTTTATCTGTGAGTTTCCAACACTTCAGTTTGAGGCAGGCAGAAGGCTTGAGAAATGTCTGATTGGATTGTAAAGGCTTAGATCTCCTGGAGGAGTGCTGTTGCTCACCTAAGTAACAAAGGTTCTGTGTGTGCCTCAGGGAATTCAGCCAGGGAGACGAGCAGTGAGAGAGGAAGGGAGAAGGATAAAAGATAGGAAAAGAGTGAGGGCGAGGGTGGAAGGGGTGGTTCATAGGTGTGTGTGTGTGTGTGTGTGTGTGTGAGTGTGTGTGTGTGTGTGTGTGTGTGTGTGTGTGTGTGTGTGTGAGTGTGTGTGTGTGTGTGTGTGTGTGTGTGTGTGTGTGTGTGTGTGTGTGTGTGTGTGTGTGTGTGTGTGTGTGCGTGCATGTGTTACAGAGAGAGACTTCGAACGAGAGAGAACACTGCAGGGGAAAGAGAGAGAGGGAAGGATAACGCCAAGCTGTCTCAGTGTCTTCATCCGGTACATCCACTCCTTCACCTGTATATCTGATTCGTAGCCATGCGAGATCTACTTCCCTTATCCACCACTCCCTGACTGTCTCAGTCCTGTGCAGTAGTCAGTTTACCCCACTCTCTCTCTCTCTCTCTCTCTCTCTCTCTCTCTCTCTCTCTCTCTCTCTCTCTAATAGGTGAAATTATGGAGGCCATTATGGAGGCCATGGCTCATACCTCTACACCAGATGCTCTGACAGGCAACCACTTATCTGCCGCCCCCTCACCAACCCCCACACGCAGCGTCAACACACACACACACACACACACACACACACACACACACACACACACACACACACACACACACACACACACACACACACACACACACCAAGCCCTCATCAACACGGAGCGGTTTAAGGTGAAAGGTCGTGACCGTAGTTGACCACGTCTCCCTTGACCGCCTCTTCTCCAACGCTTAACGGAATTGATCGGCGGCTTTCCCCGTCTGATTCCTATAGGCAGGCGGAGTGCGTGTGTGAAGGATTAGTGTGCCGTGCTAGCGTCCTGTCCCGTGCTGTCACCTGATTAAATATTGTTGTCTATTACATTGCCAACATTAGCTGATCAATTTGTAAGTCGCTCTGGATAAGAGCGTCTGCTAAATGACTTAAATGTAAATGTAAATGTTAATCTACAGACGCCCACTCTCAGGAATAGAGCTGTGTTTTATGGTGTAGCTGAGCACTGAAGACCATAAACCTAATGCATTGTCATAATGTAGCTGTAATCTAATATAATGACTGTGTTGCTTCTGATTTATACAAATGTAGGTAGCAATTCTCAATTATCACAAACGTTTTACCAGGGTTGACATCAATTAAGGATATTGATAACATAAAAAAATATGACATTTTTGGGATGATAACAGTTTGGAAACAGTACACACTGTCAGATGGGTGTAATACTAGACGCAATAGCAGAGACAGCATATCATCTCAAACGTCTCTCAGTAAAGAGTTTGAATGATATCGTATCAAAACATCTGCTAATTTAACACAAAAAAAAATGAAGTTTCTTCCCAGGCGAGTGAAAAAATGACATGAAATAAAAATAACAGCATTTTGAGAATACTCATTTGTTAAGGGTAAGGGTAGAGAAATAAATCAACTGGTCCATGTCTGCCTTGGTGACAGCTGTCTTGGAGACCGAGGAGACAGAGAAGACAGAGGTATTGTCAGGTGGGTTTTTAATTGTTCTGCTGAAGGCAGGCAGAGGAACCAGACGATCAGAAGGGATTTGGGCCCGGCCCAGAAGACGTTGGGAGGAGCCTGCCAGTCAGTCAACACCACCACCGGTATATCTCATATATTTTCACATACAGAGCCTTCAATATATCCCTGTTGAATATTCACCAGCTTGAGCTTACAGAATAAAAAAAAAATAATTAAACCAGGAGACATGTGGAGCCAAGGGCTGTTATGTAACATAGGTAACACAAACATTAGCGAATCGTAGCAGAATCACAAAAACACAACATGGTCAACACAACATGTTCATATTTCATTTGTTCCCAGTGCAGTTATGAAAAGGGCTGTGTGCGCACACTTATGCGTGCCTGCGTGGTGCGTGCGTGCCTGTGTGTGTGTGGGCTGATTGTGTGTTTGTCATGGTGTTTGGTCAGAGCCAAGCAGAACCAGACACAACAACACAACAATGCTGTCTCCAAGGGCAACAGGGTTCATGCTTCACCCTTGGAACTGGTAGGGAACTGGCATGGAACTCTAAATCCTCTAGGACGCCGAAGAACAATGAACAGAAAGTGTATGAATCAGCAGGTATATTCAATGACTGTCTAGGTCAGATATAAATGGTTAATCGTAACTGTGCAGAGGAAAACCAAATTAGAGGATGACAAAGAGGTAAATGCAACATTTAGTAAATTACTGGCCTTGCTATTCACTTGAGTGACGGTTGATGACAACATGTAATCTCAAACCCATTTCACACTTCTAGAAATTGGATACATTACCTGCACTTTGCGAGATGCCTTTATATCAAGGGCTTGCATGACATCTGCCATGATCAAAACAATGAATTGAAGTGGTCCTTTTTATTTATTTGCATAAAGACCTATCCTTAGCGGTGAGTCATCAACATAGCACTCTGACTTAGATAAACAGGAATGATTTAAAAACGGAAAGGGAGAATAAAATCTTTGACTAGTCAGTACAGTTCGTCTTGTTTGTCAAGCTTACCAGCGTTTGTCCTGTCAGCTCGTGTCCTCTTGTCCTCTAAAGAAGCCAGGCTCTCTGGTAGGAGCAAGGACTCTGGTGGACCATATGGAGAACGTTCCTGCTTCCCCTGCTTGCACCCGTTTTCATGCCATTCCGCGCCCGGGTTCTCATTGACTCTGGGGCAGACGAGAGTTTTCTGGACGCTACCCTAGCGTCCGAGCTGAACATCCCCACTCAGCCCCTCTCCATTCCCATGGACGTTAGAGCGCTGGACAGGCGCTCTATAGGCCGAGTCACCCACAACACCACTCCCATCCACATACGGGTGTCAGGGAACCACAGCGAGGCTATCCAGTTCCTGCTCATCAAGTCCCCTCTGATTCCGGTGGTATTGAGATTCTCCTGGCTCCAACGACACAATCCCCTCAATAACTGGTCTACTGGTGCCATCATGGGCTGGAGCCCGTTCTGCCACGCCCATTGCCTAAAGTCAGCACAACCTTCCCTGTTACGTCTTCCTGGGGGCTCGGAAGGTGCCCCGGACCTCTCCGCCATTCCCGCGGAGTACCAGGACCTCCGGGAGGTGTTCAGCACGACCACGTCGCTTCCGCCGCACCGACTCTATGACTGCGGGATTGACCTTCTCCCTAGCACCACGCCGCCCCAGGGAACAAGGCTATGGATACATACATTGGGGACTCCCTAGCTGCTGGATATATCCGTCCCTCTTCCTCTCCCACCGGCGCAGGCTTCTTCTTCGAGGAGAAAAAGGACAAGACCCTGCACCCATGCATTGACTACCGGGGACTCAACGACATTACGGTTAAGAACCGTTACCCACCTTCGAGCCACTCCAGGGGGCCACTGTGTTTTCAAAGCTGTATCTACAGAACGCCTACCACCTGGTGCAGATACGAAAGGGGGACGAGTGAAAGACCGCCTTCAACACGGCCAGTGGCCACTACGAGTATCTGCTCATGCCCTTTGGCCTCACCAACGCCCCTGCTGTGTTCCAGGCTCTGGTGAATGATGTTTTCTGCGACATGTTGAACCGGTTCGTCTTCATCTACATTGATGACATCCTCGTCTTCTCCAGCTTTCCTCAAGAACACGTGCTCCACGTCCGACAGGTCCTACAACGCCTTCTGGAGAATCAGCTGTTTGTGAAGGCGGAGAAGTGCGAGTCCCATCGCTCCACCATCCCCTTTCTGGGTTACATCATCTCTGCTGGGAGTGTCCAGATGGATCCCGGGAAGGTGAGAGCAGTGATGGATTGGCCTCAGCCTACGTTCAGGGTGCTGCTGCAACGTTTCCTAGGGTTCGCCAATTTCTATCACCGCTTTATCTGGGGTTACAGCACCCTGGCTTCCCCCTGTCAGCACTCACCTCACCCAAGGTTCCGTTCACGTGGTCCCCAGCTGCTGACCGGGTGTTCCAGGACCTCAAACATAGCTTCACCACAGCTCCCATCCTGGTTCATCTGGACCCATCTCGTCAGTTCGTGGTGGAGGCGGATGCTTCGGACGTCGGAGTCGGGGCTGTCCTGTCCCAGCGTTCTGCCCTTGACCTCAAGCTACATCCCTGCGCCTTCTTCTCCCATCGCCTCAACGCCACGGAAAGGAACTACAAAGTGTGGAATCGGGAGCTTCACGCGGTGAAGATGGTGTTGGAGGAATGGAGGCACTGGCTGGAGGGGGCGGAACATCCGTTCATCGTGTGGAGGGACCACAAGAACCTGAAGTATCTCCACACTGCCAAGCGCCTCAACTCCAGGCAAGCCAGATGGGCCCTGCTGTTCACACGATTCAACTTCTCCCTCTCATACCTGCCGGGATCCAAGAATGTCAAGCCGGATGCACTGTCCCGCCGCTATAGCCCCACGACTACTACCCCGGAACCCGAGACCATCCTTCCCACCTCATGCCTGGCGACGGCACTCAGCTGGGGAATAGGAAAGCAGGTCTGTGAGGCGCAGCGTTCCCAGCCAAACCCCGGAGGGGCCCTGATAACCGGATGTTCGTTCGGGCGCCCGTCGGATCCTGGCCTTTGAGCGACAGCGCTTTTGGTGGCCTACCATGGTCCCGGACGTGTCCACATTCATGTCCGCTTGCACAGTTTGTGCACAGAACAAGACACTTCGGCAAGCTCCGGCTGGTCTCCTCCAACATCTGCCTGTCCCCCACCGTCCCTGGCCTCACATCTCCCTGGACTTTGTCACAGGTCTTCCCCCATCTGATGGCAACACCGCCATCCTGACCGTAATGGATTGGTTCTCCAAAGCCGCCCACTTCATTCCTCTCCCCAAACTACCCTCTGCCAAAGAAATGGCCCAGCTCATGGTGCAGCACGTCTTCCGGATCCATGGGCTGCCCATGGACATGGTCTCCAACCAGGTTCCTCAGTTCTCGTCCCAGTTCTGGAAGGCGTTCTGCACCCTCATTTGGTCGTCAGCCAGCCTGTCCTCCGGGTTCCACCCCCAGTCCAACGGCCAGTTGGAGCGAGCCAACCAGGACCTCGAGACCACCCTGCGCTACCTGGTCTCCACCAACCCCACCACCTGGAGCCAGCAGCTTGTGTGGGTCGAATATGCCGCAACACCCTTCCTTGATCTGCCACGGATCTCCCTTTGAGTGTTCCCTGGGGTATCAGACCCCGCTCTTCCCTGAGCAGGAAGAGGAGGTCGACATACCTTCTGCCTAGATGTTTGTACGTCGCTGTCGTCGTACCTGGAGGAGAGCCCGGTTGACCCTCCTCAAGACCACCTCCAGGTATCGACGACAAGCGGATCGCCATCGGACCCCGGCTCCCCGGTATCGTCTCGGGCAGAAGGTACGGCTCTCCACCCGGGATCTGCCCCTCCGGGTGGTCTCGCAAACTGTCCCCCCAGTTTATCAGCCCTTTCCCCATCCCCAAGGTCATTAGCCCCTCTGCTGTTCGTCTTCTGTTGCCCCGTACCATTCATACACACCCCACCTTTCATTTGTCCCGTATCAAGCCCGTGTCTCACAGTCCCTTGTCTTCCATTTCCAGGCCCACCCCTCCTCCCCGTGTCGTCGATGGCCATCCGGCGTACACGGTGAGACGCCTCCTGAGGGTTTGACTACGGGACAGGGGTTTCCAGTACCTGGTTGACTGGGAAGGTTATGGCCTGGAGGAGATGTGCTGGGTCCCCGCTATAGGAACATCCTGGACCCAGCCCTCATCACCGACTTCCACCGCCGGCACCCCGGTCAACCAGGTATGCGCCCAGGTAGGATGCCAGGTGGCGCCCCTGGGGGAATTACTGTCACGCCCTGATATGTTTCACCTGTCTTTGTGATTGTCTCAGCCCCCCTCCACCCCTCCGCCCATCTTCCCCATTATCCCTTGTGTATTTATCCCTTGTGTTCTCTGTTTCTCTGTTGCAAGTTCGTCTTGTTTGTCAAGCTTACCAGCGTTTCTCCTGTCAGCTCATGTCTTTTACCAGCCTCTCTTTTTCTTGCCCTCCTGGTTTTTGACCCTTGCCTGTCCTGACCCTGAACCCGCCCGCCTGACCACTCTGCCTGCCGCCGACCCTGAGCCTGCCTGCCGTCCTGTACCTTTGCCCCTGTCTGGATTTCCGACCTTTGCCTGACCTGACCCTGAGCCTGCCTGCCGTCCTGTACCTTTGCCCCACCTCTAGATTTCCGACCTCTGCCTGACCTGACCCTGAGCCTGCCTGCCGTCCTGTACCTTTGCCTCTGCTGCTGTAATAAACATTGTTACTTCGACGTGGTCTGCATCTGGGTCTTACCTTATCCTGATAACTAATAACAGTGTTAACTACTGCTACTATGCTAATGTTCTAATTATGACAAACACCATGCCAGACGTATGCTACTATACGCTACCATCCGCCTACACTGCCCAGCAGGCACTGCCAGTACCCCCCTGTTGCATGCCTTCTTCCTGCCTGGGCTGTGCCAACATCTAACTGGCTGAGGAGAGGTTCTTGTGAGGTGTGCAGGACGCTGTCAGCACAGCTCTGTCTGACACCTAGTTTGAGCAGTCAGCCAATCTACTTCCTGCTCCAAATTAAACCAATATGTGCTGAAAGTACAACAACAACAGATTGATGATTGCACATAGATTACTCCACTCCTCTCTTTCCCTGCCCTCCTGTCTTCCTCAACCCTATCAAATCCTTCTTGCTCCCTTGCTCCAATTATACAGGAGTGCTTCAAAATCACCCCAGTCATCACAACAAGAAGCGGACAAGTCAGTTAAATAGTGACATGTTTTATCTCTGTGTGATTATCTGCTTAAAAGAGCTTTCAGCAAACAATCTCTTATATCTGTCTGCCTCAATAATTGGCTATGTAAATACATTTAATCCAAATTCCCTCTGGATAAAAAGTGTCCTGTCTTTATCATCAAACTGTCAATAAAGAATCATCTATATCTACATTTTGAGCACTCATAGAACTGCCTGTTAAGCGATAGAAAGCTAGATGGCAAGTTTCAACAGGGATGATTGGGAGGCAGAGCCTGTGGGTTGGGCGATGAAATTATGGACTGGTGTTATCTCCTTGTGGAGTAAAGCCGTGTCGCTGTCGTGCCACATGGTGCTCGAACACACACCCACATTGACACACACACACACTGACACACACATAGACACACACACATAAACACACCCACATTGACACACACACACTGACACACACATAAACTCACACAAATAAACACAAACACATAGACACACACACATAGACACACACATATAAACACACACACATAGACACACACACATAGCCACACACATATAAACACACATACATAGACACAGACACATAAACTCACACACATTAACACACACACATAGACACACACACATAGACACACACACATAGACACACACATATAAAAACACACACATAAACACACACACATAAACACACACACACACACACACACACACACACACACACACACACACACACACACACATAGACACACACATATAAACACACACATATAAAAACACACACATAAACACACACACAAACACACACACACACACACACACACACACACACACACACACACACACACACACACATAGACACACACACATATAAACACACACACATAAACACACACACATAGACACACACACATATAAATACACACACATAAACACACACACACATAGACACACACACATAGACACACACACATAAACTCACACACATAAACACACACACATAGGCACACACACATAGACACACACATATAAACACACACACACATAAACACACACACATAAACACACACACATAGACACACATATAAAAACACACACATATAAAAACACACACACATAAACACATAAACACACACACACACACACACACACACACACACACACACACACACAAACAAACACACTTTCTCTTTCATCCATTCTCAGAAAGCAGCCCGGAGTTCAAAAGAATCACCATCAACACAGCAATTTAGAGGCTCCCTGGAGACGGCCCTCACCTTCAATACAACGAATTAGAGTCTCCCTGGAGACGGCCCTCACCTTCAATACAACAAATTAGAGTCTCCCTGGAGATGGCCCTCACCTTCAATACAACGAATTAGTCTCCCTGGAGACGGCCCTCACCTTCTATACAACGAATTATAGTCTACCTGGAGACGGCCCTCACCTTCAATACAACGAATTAGAGTCTCCCTGGAGACGGCCCTCACCTTCAATACAACGAATTAGAGTCTCCCTGGAAACGGCCCTCACCTTCTATACAACGAATTATAGTCTCCCTGGAGACGGCCCTCACCTTCAATACAACGAATTATAGTCTCCCTGGAGACGGCCCTCACCTTCTATACAACGAATTATAGTCTCCCTGGAGACGGCCCTCACCTTCTATACAACGAATTAGAGTCTACCTGGAGATGGCCCTCACCTTCAATACAACGAATTAGTCTCCCTGGAGACGGCCCTCACCTTCTATACAACGAATTAGTCTCCCTGGAGACGGCCCTCACCTTCAACACAGTAAATTAGAGTTTCCCTGGAGACGGCCCTCACCTTCAATACAGCGAATTACAGTCTCCCTGGAGACGCCTCTCACCTTCAATTACAATGAATTAGAGTCTCCCTGGAGATGGCCCTCACCTTCAATACAACAAATTAGAGGCTCCCTGGAGGAGACCCTCACCTTTAATACAGCGAATTAGAGGCTCCCTGGAGATGGTCCTCACCTTCAATACAGCAAATTAGAGGCTCCCTGGAGGAGGCCCTCACCTTTAATACAGCGAATTAGAGGCTCCCTGGAGATGGTCCTCACCTTCAATACAGCGAATTAGAGACTCCCAGAAAATGGCCCTCATGATCATTACCACCACACAGGTCTCAGGGAGATTCAGGAGAGGACTGGGGTCTCTTATCATTGGGGGAAAATAAGATCGTTCTCAATGTCATTACTTTTACTTTATGTTTTAAGTGCAGTTTTAACAGGTGAGGGACACAATAGTTAAAAGTGACTATATGTGATTTCTACGTTGACAATGAGAAAAAAAGAACTAATGTATTACTGCAAGGAGAAAACCACGATAAATTGCATTGAAATGGTGGCAGAGCTGGAGTCTAGAACTTCATGAAGAAAACCTTCACACCAACATACTAATTCATCCATCCCCATTCACTTAGGGTCAATCCACTACAACGATAGTAGGAGGGGGGTAAAACTGGAACACACCATTACGAATTTCACCTCCACTCTCACTCAGACAGACAGGAGGGGAAAGAACACTACATCAGGAGAACTAATTAGGATTATTAGTGGGATGTAATTTATTCAGCAGGGAATAAAACTAATTGCTTCGTCATTTTTGAGCCAAATGCAAAACGAATACAGAATTACTGACTGGCTGCCTCAGCAAATAGAGAGTGATTTTACAGCGGTTGCCTTGTTTCACACACAGTTTAAAGTCTCGTATGAAGCTCTTTAAAAATGACAAGAGTGGAAATGAATGAGCCCCATGAGATTGAATGGCTCTACTAACCTCATGGTGAGCTGCTAAATGACGATGCAGAGAAATGTAGCTCAGCAGCGTACACAGAACGGATTATGAGTGGTTACAATGATCACTGATTTAAAATACAACATCTACTAATGACTACATTTGTACTTGTTTATGAGTGTAGTCGTCTCAACATGATTTGTGATTTAGTATCATTGGCATCGTAATGACGTCTAATTCTACAGAATGGCTATCAAGAAGAACATTGCTTACGGTTCTATAACCCAGATATAATTAGCATTCTAAACTGCCAGTTGTCTTGTCAACACAACACCATGCCAGACAGTAAGCGATGGGAAATGTGGTGACAGAGAGAGGACAGGATGAGTGAGATAGAAGACAAGGGAGGGATGAGGGAGAAAGAAAGCGAGGAAATTACTCATAATATCCCTCATCCTTCCATCCATGCGAAATGAGACGGAAAACAAAGCTCTGAAGAGGAGTTTAGGAGTAGCGAGATAGGAGAGTCCTGAGTCGACAACAGCTTTATAACTTTGGCCAGTTTCCACACACACCACTCGTGCCTCTCTCTCTCTCTCTCTCTCTCTCTCTCAATCAAAACTGGTGGAGAAAGCTAATGCCAACGGTGAGTTGGAGAGATAATATTCTACTATGACTCCAAGAGATCCTGAAGAGATTTGAGGAAACTGGTAAAGAAAGAGGCAGGAGCAGACACACTGTATCAGAGTACAAGACCCACTGCTATAATGTGTCTATCACTCAGAGCAACACCATTTTGTTGTGGTGAATAGACCGAGCCATAGACTATAGTGTGTCTCTCACTCAGAGCAACACCATTTTGTTGTGGTGAATAGACCGAGCCATAGACTATAGTGTGTCTCTCACTCAGAGCAACACCATTTTGTTGTGGTGAATAGACCGAGCCATAGACTATAGTGTGTCTCTCACTCAGAGCAACACCATTTTGCTGTGGTGAATAGACCGAGCCATAGACTATAGTGTGTCTATCACTCAGAGCAACACCATTTTGTTGTGGTGAATAGACCGAGCCATAGACTATAGTGTGTCTCTCACTCAGAGCAACACCATTTTGCTGTGGTGAATAGACCGAGCCATAGACTATAGTGTGTCTATCACTCAGAGCAACACCATTTTGCTGTGGTGAATAGACCGAGCCATAGACTGAGAGACTGAACACATCCAGTAAACATTTAGCAGCATTAAAAGAGAGCCTTCAAAAAGAGAGTGAACAATTTGCAGTGGGTCCCAGAGAAATGTGTAATGCCTAGCATATGTTACTAAATCAGTTCATTTTTATTTGTATTGCTCTTTATGAAGGACCCCCAGTAGCTACTCTTCCTGGGGTCCAGCAACATTAAGGCAGTTATATACAATTACAAATATTACATGACATTACACTGTTCACAACACATTAAGTGTGTGCCCCCAGGCCACTACTCTACTACCATATACAGTATCTACAATACAAAAGCCATGTGTACGTATGTAGAGAGTGTTATCATGTGTATTCATTCTCTGGTATGCAGACAAACAGAGGCGACAACATAATAATAATACATCTAATGACAAGGCTTTGAAAAGGCGGGCTACATTCAATGACAGAATCACAGGTTGGATTTGCACCGTCGTCACATTCAACCATTTCTTCTGTTGTGTATGTGGTGGGAAATGTCTCCGTAACATCTTGTTTCCAGGCTCTGCGTTAGGTCTAATAAACTTCCAGGCAGTTATTAGACAACCATAGGAAATAAAGAGAAATAGCTAATTAGGAAAGGGAAAAAAGCCCTAGTCAGACAGTATCCCTGAGAGGATGGAACGAGACGAAGGCGGTCATGCATCTCCTCTCCTGCCTATAGGGCCACAGTCCTGCAGACACTGCAAGTCCAGACTCAATTTACCCATTACACTCTGTCCTGACTGGGGTAATAAAATGCTAACCATCTCAATATCCCAGGCAGGCAGGCAGGCAGGCAGCACGATGGGAACTACACCCCTGTAGCTTAATTCAGCTTTATTTCACAATAAATGGTAACCCTCCCTCCCTCCCTCCTTCCCTCTATGTTTAATCAGGTACACTACTCATTAGAGGCTGGCTCCTGGGCCACTCCTAAATTGGGGGAGATGTTCTCTGAGTCTCACTAGTGCGATAAGTGCAGATTTATATCAGAATTAAGTTAATAGCTGCCCTGCTTTTCTACTCTTTAATTAAGCAAAGCAGACTTTTTTGTCTTCTTGTACACTGATTACCACTGACCAAGCCTTCCTTCCAGGAACAGATGCAAACCTACTTGATAGAAACCCACGCAGGTTTGCAGCAATAATTGTTTTTAAATGATAACATGAAGCAATTTTGTGTGTGTAAAATGATGTTTACAATTATAGTGTGCATAAACCCATAAGGTGTAATAAAATACCAATACAAATGACATTTTTATAGAAAATAGATAATTCAAATAAAAAATGAGCCACTATATGTCACCTCTTTTGTGATCTTTTATTCTCCAACACAGGCTTCACTGCCTCTGCTACCTACAGACAGGACAGTGCGGTACGGGTACACTTCACTAAGCTGTGGATAGATCATACCTACAGACAGGACAGTGCGGTACGGGTACACTTCACTAAGCTGTGGATAGATCATACCTACAGACAGGACAGTGCGGTACGGGTACACTTCACTAAGCTGTGGATAGATCATACCTACAGACAGGACAGTGCGGTACGGGTACACTTCACTAAGCTGTGGATAGATCATACCTACAGACAGGACAGTGCGGTACGGGTACACTTCACTAAGCTGTGGATAGATCATACCTACAGACAGGACAGTGCAGTACGGGTACACTTCACTAAGCTGTGGATAGATCATACCTACAGACAGGACAGTGCAGTACGGGTACACTTCACTAAGCTGTGGATAGATCATACCTACAGACAGGACAGTGCAGTACGGGTACACTTCACTAAGCTGTGGATAGATCATACCTACAGACAGGACAGTGCAGTACGGGTACACTTCACTAAGCTGTGGATAGATCATACCTACAGACAGGACAGTGCAGTACGGGTACACTTCACTAAGCTGTGGATAGATCATACCTACAGACAGGACAGTGCAGTACGGGTACACTTCACTAAGCTGTGGATAGATCATACCTACAGACAGGACAGTGCAGTACGGGTACACTTCACTAAGCTGTGGATAGATCATACCTACAGACAGGACAGTGCAGTACGGGTACACTTCACTAAGCTGTGGATAGATCATACCTACAGACAGGACAGTGCAGTACGGGTACACTTCACTAAGCTGTGGATAGATCATACCTACAGACAGGACAGTGCAGTATGGGTACACTTCACTAAGCTGTGGATAGATCATGTCAATATAGAGGAGAAAACACAACACATCAACAATTGATCAAATTCAGCAAAACATCATTATCCATTGGAGGTCCAGTCTAGAGAAGTATTCAGCATTTGATTTCCACTTCTGATAGCATTGCTATTGATTTCATATTTGCCCCTGCCCTGCACGGGCACTGCCAGACACAACAGATCATTGTATTTCTGGACTGTCAGTCATGGTGATCTGAGGGCCTGTCTGTCAGCTGCTTCCCCCTGCCTGCCTCTCTCTTACACTCCTCTATCAGCCACTGCAGAACGAGAGGAAAGGGACTTTGGCCGGCTACGAGGGGAGGAATCAACGTCAGAATAAAACACCAAAGAAACACAAGGAAAACCCTTCCTAATCACTTTTCCAAAGTGACTTCTTTCCTTAAAAAAAAGCTCCTCTCGGTTTCTCTCTTCTCCTTGAAGATGGATAGAGCTAATAATTCTACACCATCTGTCCTCTCAGAGAGACAGGGAGGAAATATAGCCTCTATGTGGTTTATTCGTTAAGCCTCCTTGTGTTTCTCCTCACTGCCTTGAAATTGCCTTGGTCAGGCACCTCGTATAGTCCACTTCCCATTTAAAGAAATTCATGTGTTTATCAATAGGATCCTTCCTTCACTAGGCCAAAGTGACCCGGCCTGGCTGTTTTTTGGGGCCTCCATTTAGTAAATGGGCTTGTTTTGACGTCCAGGAACCACACACACCCATTAACAGTTTACCCATGAACACACACACACACGCGCACTCATATACATACTTACAAATAACAAATAACACATGTGCACAATGTTTGGGGTCAATTATATATTGTTTCTAATCAATTCACAAAGTAAACCAAATACCACATTTTTCTCAGTGAAAAGCATTGAAGAGAACTGGAATTGGAATGTCAGTGTCACGTCCTGGCCAGTATAAGGGTTAATTAGTATTGTAGTTTGGTCAGGACGTGGCAGAGGGTATTTGTTTTATGCGGTTCTGGGTGTTGTATGAGTTAGGAGGGCATTTGATTTAGTATTCCGGGGTTTTGGGCACTGGGTGAGTTTCATGAATTCTATGTTGAGTCTAGTGTGTCTGTTTCTATGTTTGGATTCATTGGGGTTGGGACTCTCAATTGAAGGCAGGTGTTGTCTATTTGGCTTTGATTGAGAGTCCCATATATGTGGGTGTGTTTGTCTTTTGTGGGAGATTGTTCTGTGTTTCGCCTTGTGCCTTACCAGACTGTTTTTTGTTGATCGTTTTTGTTATTTTTGTACGTTCATTTTGTAGTTAATAAAAGTCAAGATGAGCCTGCACATACCTGCTGCGTTTTGGTCCTCCTTAACCGACGACAATTGTGACAGTCAGTGTACTTCCTGAATTAACTGGATTTAAACAGAATTGAACCCAACCCTGTGCACGCACAGTGTGCACACACACACACACACACACACACACACACACACACACACACACACACACACACACACACACACACACACACACACACACACACACACACACACACACACACACACACACACACACACACACATGCTTCCTCCAATAGGTAGTTCATGTGTTTGCGATGGAAAGGCTGCCTGGTTGGGATGGAAAGGGAAAAAAAGCATCCCTGCTCTCTTCTCTCTCATTCGCCCAGCCAACCCCCTACCATCTCTCCCCCCCCTCTCTCTCTCAACCTCCCCTCTCTTTCTCCCCTGCCTGTGTCTCTGTACTCTGCACCCTGTGACCCCTCGTCATTGATCTGGATGAGGGATGTGATGAGTGGCTCTTCCACTTAACATGCATGTCCAAATTCCCTCCATATCCCATTAGCGGTGTACCATCCATCCCCATACTAATAAACAGAAGTATTGTATAAGCCCATGTCATATTTACATCCATCAGTGAGACATCTTGTTCCTCCCTCTCTTTACTCTGATAAGCCAACTCATTGCCATTGTGTGTTTGTGTGTCTGTGTGTATCTGTGTGTACGTGTGCGTCTGTGGCCTGACAAGTGCTAGATAGTGAAAGCCAGTATTGCCGTCCTCCTGCAGCGCAGAGCAGAGCGAGTGTGGCGCGTCTGTTAACACAGAGGGGATGTCCGCCTCAGAGGCAGTAACAGCAATTAACAGGCAATGGATCCCTGAGCCCTGCTTCAGAAGGCCACGACTGTATTACCACTATTCTTAGAAGCCACACACAGAGGGGGTTTCAGACCATCATTTTCCATCCGTGATGAACTGTGAAACGTAACAAAAGCCCTATTACCACAAGAGGGATTTGGGCTCGCATTGCATGAGAAAGGGGAGAAAGTAAAACCTTAGTCAAATCGAATACATTTAAAAAATCCCTGTGACATAGAAATCAAACTGAGAGTTTAGCCAAATGGTTAGCTGGTATTATTCATGAGTCCTCTATTCCATTGGGAGGAAAGTGCTGAGCATATTACCGTCGAGACAATGTGGGGTTTTTAGCTAGTCAATAGCAAGGCCCTCCATGGCTGATTCTGACTGGGAATCTCTATGCTAATTCCAGGACTAATCCATTGGAAATAAAGGTATTTCCAAACTGACAAAGAATTGTTATTTCAGAAATCAGTGATGCTAAAGAAGTCGGATGTACAGTAAATGTCTGTCTTGTCTTTTTCATTCCGAGACAGAAAGCAATTTTGGATTGGCATCACACTGCTTGTATCTCTCTTGCTCAAATATATCATTTGACGTTGAAAACACAAGACAAGTCATTCAGCAGAAATAATGGGAAATGTCTGCTGTTTGATTCTGTTGTCCTCATCACTCTGCCTGCATCACAAATGGCACCCTATTTTTATAAATACTGTACATTTAACCAGAGCCCTATGGACCCTGGTCAAAAGTAGTGACCTATATAGGGAATAGGGTACCATTTGTGACGCAACCTTTGACTTATTATGGGAGAGGGTAGGAAAATTTGACAGAGAGCATCATGGGAGGGGGAAAATGAGGAAGCACCGTCTTCCATCTTGTTGTGGAATAATCCATGGTGTGTGTGTGTGTGTGTGTGTCAGAATCAATGGTGTGTGTGCGTGCGTGTGTGTATGTGTGTGTCAGAATCCATGGTGTGTGTGTGTGTCGAAATTCATGGTGTGTGTATGTGTGTGTGTGTGTGTGTGTGTGTGTGTGCCCTGTGTCTTACAGCATTACTGTTACTCGGTGTAGCAGCAGTAACATCCCACTTAGCAGAAACTTTTATCCAAGCCGAGAGTCAAATCAAATCAAATTTATTGGTCACATACACATGGTTAGCAGATGTTAATGCGAGTGTAGCAAAATGCTTGTGCTTCTAGTTCTGACAGTGCAGTAATATCTAACAAGTAATCTAACAATTCCCCAACAACTACCTAATACACACAAATCTAAAGGGGTGAATGAGAATATGCACATATAAATATATGGATGAGTGATTGCCGAGCGACATAAGTAATGTAAGACATGTAAACATTATTAAAGTGCCATTATTTAAAGTTGCATTGTTTAAAGTGACTAGTGATCCATTTATTAAGGTGGCCAGTGATTGGGTCTCAATGTAGACAGCAGCCTCTCTGAGTTAGTGATTGTTGTTTAGCAGTCTGATGGCCTTGAGATAGAAGCTGTTTTTCAATCTCTCTGTCCCAGCTTTCATGCACCTGTACTGACCTCGCCTTCTGGATGATAGCGGTGTGAACAGGTAGTGGCTCGGGTGGTTGATGTCCATGATGATCTTTTTGGCCTTCCTGTGACATCGGGTGCTGTAGGTGTCCTGGAGGGCAGAGAGTTTGCCCCCGTTGATGTGTTGTGCAGACCGCACCACCCTCCCAACCTTACGGTTGAGGTCGGTGCAGTTGCCATACCAGGCTGTGATACAGACCGACAGGACGCTCTCGATTGTGCATCTGTAAATGTTTGTCAGGGTTTTGGGTGACAAGCCACATTTCTTCACCCTCCTGAGTGCATACATTTGGACTAGTGATCACTACATACACCACCACACAAAGGCTTTGTCCCAGATGGCACTCTATTCCCCTGGGTCCTAGTCAAATGTAATGCATTACAGGGAAAAGGGGGCAATTTGGGTTGGACTCAGAGGTGCCTGGGCCACGCATGGCTGGGCTGGCTAGGCCGTGACATGCCATTAAAACTGGATATGTGGAAATTTCCTCCATCACCTTGATAATGGGTTTCTGTTGCGCTGCAACCTGCCTGGCTGCCCTGGGCGGCTGGATAAGAAGGGACTAGTAGCTGAATGGGGAGAGTCTGGAGAAATAATGAAACGATATAAAAATCTCTAGCCGCCGCTCCCGCTGCCTTGTGCTTCATGCAAAGTTTATGGCCGAGCTTCCCTGCATTCGCCGCTGAAATATGAAGTGGATAGCCTACTCCTCCAACCAACGTCACTGTCTGTGTAACATTGCATTGTTTTTTCTGGTCAAATATTACACTCACATTATTACGGGCCCTGCTTAATCCGAGGCAAAATGTCCTTATGTTTAGTGTTGCTACAGTCAGATAAAAAATAAATGGTTTCTTATTCTAGGGTTTGATGGGGGGGAAATAAACAATTTCAAAGGAGAAATGTCCTTGACTGTGCGGATTAAGATAACGTGCGATATACATAATCAAACATGTTTTGTTGTGATTTCTATGTGAATTATGTACAGTACAAAGGAACTTACATGACGACGTCATCATACTATATTGTCTGCTTCTTTCAGGGTTTTCTAGATAGTGATCCTGAATCAAACCACTACTAACTACCGACTCCAACAGGGAAATTAAACAAACATGTTGTTCACTTTGAGGTGTAGGGAGTGCTTCAGTAAAAGCGTTTCAACAGGCCATTGATTTGGTTCAGACTGACAGAGATGAAAGAGAAAACACATAAATGGATCATTTCTACCTAATACCCTTCTGATGTTCAGCAGTTCTATTGAACAACTCATTCGTTTTTTCAATGCTGTTAAAATGCTAATATTTTCCAACCAGAGTCCAGCTTTGTTTAAGGATGTCAGCACTTTTTGAAAAGCTGCTTTGTGTGTCTTGTTTTCCAATCTTTCCCCTCATGAAAATCACATGAATAAACTATTTGATTAAACCGAATGTCACCGTTTGTCTGAGAACAACATTGTAGGCCTCGGTAAACTGTCTCTTTCTCTCTCTCTCTCTCTCTCTCTCTCTCTCTCTCTCTCTCTCTCTCTCTCTCTCTCTCTCCTCT